>NW_027207776.1:0-99000 GCF_963455315.2 Globicephala melas
ACGGCACGCTGAGCCTTTGGTTATTTCCTCTTCCTGGTGGGAAATGAGAGTTAAATTTGCCCGTCCAGACACCTCCAGCTAGTCTCTCATTGGTTCTCCCTATTCCTGTTCATCTTCCGCAGAAATTGCAAACTGGGCCAAACAGGAGGTTAAAGGCGCTGACTCTCCAAGTGGGGAGAGTGTTAGTAAAGCATCTGGAATGTTGCACCCGAGTACCAGGGGACCAAAACAGAGACATATTTAAACACGTCTCCCGTTCACACGGTTGATCATACTCTGGGTTCCACATGCATGTTTTATCTGAAGGAAGAATACCTTAAACCTGGAGAGTTGAGACCCGTGGAATGGGTACCATGCAATATGACTTCAAAGGGTCTTCATTTGCTCACCGAACCTCTGCAATCTTATCACTGCTGCGTTTATGCCCCTGTACACACGCTTGATTCTCTTTCGGAGACATAGCAATCCCTAGGTTTTAAGATACTTACTAGTCAGGTACATTCTTAGGCGTTTAATATGGGGTGTTGAGTCCATTTCGTTGAGCAAGGAGTAGCTCTTGTCTATTCCATATTTGGCTTAAGGAACTTTATCTGTGCTCATTTCAATCTCTGGTTTTATGCAGCACCCCAACTCACCTTTACCCTTAAGCAAGCGTAAGTTGGTTTTCTAAATTTGAGACCCTGTTCTGTTTTGGAATTCAGTTCCTGTGTAGGCAAGTTTACATTCCGTGTATTAGTGATATCTTATGATGTTTCATTTTCTGTGTGACTTATTTCAGTTAGAATCATCGTACCTGAATCCACTCATCATGCTGCTACGGGCCTGATGACATAGATTTCATTGCTGAGTGATACTGCATTGTACGTAAGTACGACAAGTTCTTTATTCATTTTTCACTTTCTGTGATATTGAACTTGTACGGTAAACGAGGTTCTTGTAAACAGAGGCGTCCCAAACTTTGGGGTGGCTGTGTCTTTTTGATTTTAATTTCCCTAAGCTATAGGACCATAAGTGGAAGTGCCCTAGGCTCTGTTGCTTTGTTTTTTAGATGTTTCAGGAAACACCATACACTTCTCCCGAGTGTCTGTTGGCAATTTACATCCCGCCCATCAGCATAACAAGGCTCCCAGTTCTCCATGGCCTGTCCTGCCTTTCTTGATTTTACACTTTTTTCAGATGGCCCTTTTGACCGGGGGGAAGTGAGACTTCATTGTAGTGCAGATTTCCTTTGCAAGCTTGCTTGGTTGGCCAAAAAGGGCGTATGCGTTTTTTCCTGAATATATTCAGGAAAAAACGCATACGCCCTTTTTGGCCAAGTGCATCATTGTGGACGTTCTGCCTCTTTTCCTATGCTTTCAATGCAATTCCAGTCTACCTCCTGAAATCGGTTTCCTGCAATTCTGCCCCGCTTTCAAGTCCTCTTGGCAGCCTTACTTCAGTATATTTTTGGACGATAGCTGTCATTTATAACTCTGCATGTTTGTGAATTACAGTGCCCCTGAGCTCCTTTCTTCAACTCGATTTCTTTTGAGCTGGCCACAACACCGCAGGATGGCTTCAGGCCCTAATCTGGTTCCGGCACGGCACGCTGAGCCTTTGGTTATTTCCTCTTCCTGGTGGGAAATGAGAGTTAAATTTGCCCGTCCAGACACCTCCAGCTAGACTCTCATTGGTTCTCCCTATTCCTGTTCATCTTCCGTAGAAATTGCCAACTGGGCCAAACAGGAGGTTAAAGGCGCTGACTCTCCAAGTGGGGAGAGTGTTAGTAAAGCGTCTGGAATGTTGCACCCGAGTACCAGGGGAGGAAAACTTAGACATATTTGAACACGTCTCCCGTTCACACGGTTGATCATACTCTGGTTCCACATGCATGTTTTAGCTGAAGGAAGAATACCTTAAACCTGGAGAGTTGAGACCCGTGGAATGGGTACCATGCAATATGACTTCAAAGGGTCTTCATTTGCTCACCGAACCTCTCCAATCCTATCACTGCTGCGTTTATGCCCCTGTACACATCCTTGATTCTCTTTCGGAGACATAGCAATCCATAGGTTTTAAGATACTTACTAGTCAGGTACATTCTTAGGCGTTTAATATGCGGTGTTGAGTCCATTTCGTTGAGCAAGGAGTAGCTCTTGTCTATTCCATATTTGGCTTAAGGAACTTTATCTGTGCTCATTTCAATCTCTGGTTTTATGCAGCACCCCAACTCACCTTTCCCCTTAAGCAAGCATAAGTTGGTTTTCTAAATTTGAGACCCTGTTCTGTTCTGTAATTCAGTTCCTCTGTAGCCAAGTTTACATTCCGTGTATTACTGATATCTTATGATGTTTCTTTTTCTGTGTGACTTATTTCAGTTAGAATCATCATACCTGAATCCACTCATTGTGCTGCTAAGGGCCTGATGACATAGATTTCATTGCTGAGTGATATTGCTTTGTAAGTAAATACCACAACTTCTTTATCCATTTTTCACTTTCTGCGATGTTGAACTTGTACTGTAAACGAGGTTCTTGTAAACAGAGGCGTCCCAAACTTTGGGGTGGCTGTGTCTTTTTGATTTTAATTTCCCTAAGCTATAGGACCATAAGTGGAAGTGCCCTAGGCTCTGTTGCTTTGTTTTTTAGATGTTTCAGGAAACACCATACACTTCTCCCGAGTGTCTGTTGGCAATTTACATCCCGCCCATCAGCATAACAAGGCTCCCAGTTCTCCATGGCCTGTCCTGCCTTTCTTGATTTTACACTTTTTTCAGATGGAGCTTTTGACCGGGGGGAAGTGAGACTTCATTGTAGTGCAGATTTCCTTTGCAAGCTTGCTTGGTTGGCCAAAAAGGGCGTATGCGTTTTTTCCTGAATATATTCAGGAAAAAACGCATTCGCCCTTTTTGGCCAAGTGCATCATTGTGGACGTTCTGCCTCTTTTCCTATGCTTTCAATGCAATTCCAGTCTACCTCCTGAAATCGGTTTCCTGCAATTCTGCCCCGCTTTCAAGTCCTCTTGGCAGACTTACTTCAGTCTATTTTTGGACGACAGGTGTCATTTATAACTCTGCAGGTTTGTGAATTACAGTGCCCCTGAGCTCCTTTCTTCAACTCGCTTTCTTTTGAGCTGACCGCAACACCGCAGGATGGCTTCAGGCCCTAATCTGGTTCCGGCACGGCATTCTGAGCCTTTGGTTATTTCCTCTTCCTGGTGGGAAATGAGAGTTAAATTTGCCCATCCAGACACCTCCAGCTAGTCTCTCATTGGTTCTCCCTATTCCTGTTCATCTTCCGCAGAAATTGCAAACTGGGCCAAACAGGAGGTTAAAGGCGCTGACTCTCCAAGTGGGGAGAGTGTTAGTAAAGCATCTGGAATGTTGCACCCGAGTACCAGGGGAGGAAAACTGACTCATATTTGAACACGTCTCCCGTTCACATGGTTGATCATACTCTGGGTTCCACATGCATATTTTACCTGAAGGAAGAATACCTTAAATCTGGAGAGTTGAGACCCGTGGAAAGGGTACCATGCAATATGACTTCAAAGGGTCTTCATTTGTTCACCGAACCTCTCCAATCCTATCACTGCTACGTTTATGCCCCTGTACACACGCTTGATTCTCTTTTGGAGACATAGCAATCCCTAGGTTTTAAGATACTTACTAGTCAGGTACATTCTTAGGCGTTTAATATGGGGTGTTGAGTCTATTTCGTTGAGCAAGGAGTAGCTCTTGTCTATTCCATATTTGGCTTAAGGAACTTTATCTGTGCTCATTTCAATCTCTGGTTTTATGCAGCACCCCAACTCACCTTTCCCCTTAAGCAAGCATAAGTTGGTTTTCTAAATTTGAGACCCTGTTCTGTTTTGGAATTCAGTTCCTGTGTAGCCAAGTTTACATTCCGTGTATTAGTGATATCTTATGATGTTTCTTTTTCTGTGTGACTTATTTCAGTTAGAATCATCGTACCTGAATCCACTCATTATGCTGCTACAGGCCTGATGACATAGATTTCATTGCTGAGTGATACTGCATTGTACGTAAGTACCACAAGTTCTTTATTCATTTTTCACTTTCTGTGATATTGAACTTGTACGGTAAACGAGGTTCTTGTAAACAGAGGCGTTCCAAACTTTGGGGTGGCTGTGTCTTTTGGATTTTAATTTCCCTAAGCTATAGGACCATAAGTGGAAGTGCCCTAGGCTCTGTTGCTTTGTTTTTTAGATGTTTCAGGAAACACCATACACTTCTCCCAAGTGGCTGTTGGCAATTTACATCCCGCCCATCAGCATAACAAGGCTCCCAGTTCTCCATGGCCTGTCCTGCCTTTCTTGATTTTACACTTTTTTCAGATGGCCCTTTTGACCGGGGGGCAGTGAGACTTCATTGTAGTGCACATTTCCTTTGCAAGCTTGCTTGGTTGGCCAAAAAGGGCGTATGCGTTTTTTCCTGAATATATTCAGGAAAAAACGCATACGCCCTTTTTGGCCAAGTGCATCATTGTGGACGTTCTGCCTCTTTTCCTATGCTTTCAATGCAATTCCAGTCTACCTCCTGAAATCGGTTTCCTGCAATTCTGCCCCGCTTTCAAGTCCTCTTGGCAGCCTTACTTCAGTATATTTTTGGACGATAGCTGTCATTTATAACGCTGCAGGTTTGTGAATTACAGTGCCCCTGAGCTCCTTTCTTCAACTCGCTTTCTTTTGAGCTGGCCGCAACACCGCAGGATGGCTTCAGGCCCTAATCTGGTTCCGGCACGGCATGCTAAGCCTTTGGTTATTTCCTCTTCCTGGTGGGAAATGAGAGTTAAATTTGCCCATCCAGACACCTCCAGCTAGTCTCTCATTGGTTCTCCCTATTCCTGTTCATCTTCCGCAGAAATTGCAAACTGGGCCAAACAGGAGGTTAAAGGCGCTGACTCTCCAAGTGGGGAGAGTGTTAGTAAAGCATCTGGAATGTTGCACCCGAGTACCAGGGGAGGAAAACTGACTCATATTTGAACACGTCTCCCGTTCACATGGTTGATCATACTCTGGGTTCCACATGCATATTTTAGCTGAAGGAAGAATACCTTAAACCTGGAGAGTTGAGACCCGTGGAATGGGTACCATGCAATATGACTTCAAAGGGTCTTCATTTGTTCACCGAACCTCTCCAATCCTATCACTGCTGCGTTTATGCCCCTGTACACACGCTTGATTCTCTTTTGGAGATATAGCAATCCCTAGGTTTTAAGATACTTACTAGTCAGGTACATTCTTAGGCGTTTAATATGGGGTGTTGAGTCTATTTCGTTGAGCAAGGAGTAGCTCTTGTCTATTCCATATTTGGCTTAAGGAACTTTATCTGTGCTCATTTCAATCTCTGGTTTTATGCAGCACCCCAACTCACCTTTCCCCTTAAGCAAGCATAAGTTGGTTTTCTAAATTTGAGACCCTGTTCTGTTTTGGAATTCAGTTCCTGTGTAGCCAAGTTTACATTCCGTGTATTAGTGATATCTTATGATGTTTCTTTTTCTGTGTGACTTATTTCAGTTAGAATCATCGTACCTGAATCCACTCATTGTGCTGCTAAGGGCCTGATGACATAGATTTCATTGCTGAGTGATACTGCATTGTGCGTAAGTACCACAAGTTATTTATCCATTTTTCACTTTCTGCGATGTTGAACTTGTACTGTAAACGAGGTTCTTGTAAACAGAGGCGTCCCAAACTTTGGGGTGGCTGTGTCTTTTTGATTTTAATTTCCCTAATCTATAGGACCATAAGTGGAAGTGCCCTAGGCTCTGTTGCTTTGTTTTTTAGATGTTTCAGGAAACACCATACACTTCTCCCGAGTGTCTGTTGGCAATTTACATCCCGCCCATCAGCATAACAAGGCTCCCAGTTCTCCATGGCCTGTCCTGCCTTTCTGGATTTTACACTTTTTTCAGATGGCCCTTTTGACCGTGGGGAAGTGAGACTTCATTGTAGTGCAGATTTCCTTTGCAAGCTTGCTTGGTTGGCCAAAAAGGGCGTATGCGTTTTTTCCTGAATATATTCAGGAAAAAACGCATACGCCCTTTTTGGCCAAGTGCATCATTGTGGACGTTCTGCCTCTTTTCCTATGCTTTCAATGCAATTCCAGTCTACCTCCTGAAATCGGTTTCCTGCAATTCTGCCCCGCTTTCAAGTCCTCTTGGCAGCCTTACTTCAGTCTATTTTTGGACGATAGCTGTCATTTATAGCTCTGCAGGTTTGTGAATTACAGTGCCCCTGAGCTCCTTTCTTCAACTCGCTTTCTTTTGAGCTGACCGCAACACCGCAGAATGGCTTCAGGCCCTAATCTGGTTCCGGCACGGCACGCTGAGCCTTTGGTTATTTCCTCTTCCTGGTGGGAAATGAGAGTTAAATTTGCCCGTCCAGACACCTCCAGCTAGTCTCTCATTGGTTCTCCCTATTCCTGTTCATCTTCCGCAGAAATTGCAAACTGGGCCAAACAGGAGGTTAAAGGCGCTGACTCTCCAAGTGGGGAGAGTGTTAGTAAAGCGTCTGGAATGTTGCACCCGAGTACCAGGGGACGAAAACTGAGACATATTTGAACCCGTCTCCCGTTCACATGGTTGATCATACTCTGGGTTCCACATGCATGTTTTAGCTGAAGGAAGAATACCTTAAACCTGGAGAGTTGAGACCCGTGGAATGGGTACCATGCAATATGACTTCAAAGGGTCTTCATTTGCTCACCGAACCTCTCCAATCCTATCACTGCTGCGTTTATGCCCCTGTACACACGCTTGATTCTCTTTTGGAGACATAGCAATCCATAGGTTTTAAGATACTTACTAGTCAGGTACATTCTTAGGCGTTTAATATGGGGTGTTGAGTCCATTTCGTTGAGCAAGGAGTAGCTCTTGTCTATTCCATATTTGGCTTAAGGAACTTTATCTGTGCTCATTTCAATCTCTGGTTTTATGCAGCACCCCAACTCACCTTTCCCCTTAAGCAAGCATAAGTTGGTTTTCTAAATTTGAGACCCTGTTCTGTTTTGGAATTCAGTTCCTGTGTAGCCAAGTTTACATTCCGTGTATTAGTGATATCTTATGATGTTTCTTTTTCTGTGTGACTTATTTCAGTTAGAATCATCGTACCTGAATCCACTCATTATGCTCCTACGGGCTTGATGACATAGATTTCATTGCTGAGTGATACTGCATTGTGCGTAAGTACCACAAGTTCTTTATCCATTTTTCACTTTCTGTGATATTGAACTTGTACGGTAAACGAGGTTCTTGTAAACAGAGGCGTCCCAAACATTGGGGTGGCTGTGTCTCTTTGATTTTAATTTCCCTAAGCTATAGGACCATAAGTGGAAGTGCCCTAGACTCTGTTGCTTTGTTTTTTAGATGTTTCAGGAAACACCATACACTTCTCCCAAGTGGCTGTTGGCAATTTACATCCCGCCCATCAGCATAACAAGGCTCCCAGTTCTCCATGGCCTGTCCTGCCTTTCTGGATTTTACACTTTTTTCAGATGGCCCTTTTGACCGGGGGGAAGTGAAACTTCATTGTAGTGCAGATTTCCTTTGCAAGCTTGCTTGGTTGGCCAAAAAGGGCGTATGCGTTTTTTCCTGAATATATTCAGGAAAAAACGCATACGCCCTTTTTGGCCAAGTGCATCATTGTGGACGTTCTGCCTCTTTTCCTATGCTTTCAATGCAATTCCAGTCTACCTCCTGAAATCGGTTTCCTGCAATTCTGCCCCGCTTTCAAGTCCTCTTGGCAGCCTTACTTCAGTATATTTTTGGACGATAGCTGTCATTTATAACGCTGCAGGTTTGTGAATTACAGTGCCCCCGAGCTCCTTTCTTCAACTCGCTTTCTTTTGAGCTGGCCGCAACACCGCAGGATGGCTTCAGGCCCTAATCTGGTTCCGGCACGGCATGCTGAGCCTTTGGTTATTTCCTCTTCCTGGTGGGAAATGAGAGTTAAATTTGCCCTTCAAGACACCTCCAGCTAGTCTCTCATTGGTTTTCCCTATTCCTATTCATCTTCCGCAGAAATTGCAAACTGGGCCAAACAGGAGGTTAAAGGCGCTGACTCTCCAAGTGGGGAGAGTGTTAGTAAAGCGTCTGGAATGTTGCACCCGAGTACCAGGGGAGGAAAACTGAGACATATTTGAACACGTCTCCCGTTCACACGGTGGATCATACTCTGGTTCCACATGCATGTTTTAGCTGAAGGAAGAATACCTTAAACCAGGAGAGTTGAGACCCGTGGAATGGGTACCATGCAATATGACTTCAAAGGGTCTTCATTTGCTCACCGAACCTCTCCAATCCTATCACTGCTGCGTTTATGCCCCTGTACACATGCTTGATTCTCTTTCGGAGACATAGCAATCCATAGGTTTTAAGATACTTACTAGTCAGGTACATTCTTAGGCGTTTAATATGGGGTGTTGAGTCTATTTCGTTGAGCAAGGAGTAGCTCTTGTCTATTCCATATTTGGCTTAAGGAACTTTATCTGTGCTCATTTCAATCTCTGGTTTTATGCAGCACCCCAACTCACCTTTCCCCTTAAGCAAGCATAAGTTGGTTTTCTAAATTTGAGACCCTGTTCTGTTTTGGAATTCAGTTCCTGTGTAGCCAAGTTTACATTCCGTGTATTAGTGATATCTTATGATGTTTCTTTTTCTGTGTGACTTATTTCAGTTAGAATCATCGTACCTGAATCCACTCATTATGCTGCTACAGGCCTGATGACATAGATTTCATTGCTGAGTGATACTGCATTGTACGTAAGTACCACAAGTTCTTTATTCATTTTTCACTTTCTGTGATATTGAACTTGTACGGTAAACGAGGTTCTTGTAAACAGAGGCGTTCCAAACTTTGGGGTGGCTGTGTCTTTTGGATTTTAATTTCCCTAAGCTATAGGACCATAAGTGGAAGTGCCCTAGGCTCTGTTGCTTTGTTTTTTAGATGTTTCAGGAAACACCATACACTTCTCCCAAGTGGCTGTTGGCAATTTACATCCCGCCCATCAGCATAACAAGGCTCCCAGTTCTCCATGGCCTGTCCTGCCTTTCTTGATTTTACACTTTTTTCAGATGGCCCTTTTGACCGGGGGGCAGTGAGACTTCATTGTAGTGCAGATTTCCTTTGCAAGCTTGCTTGGTTGGCCAAAAAGGGCGTATGCGTTTTTTCCTGAATATATTCAGGAAAAAACGCATACGCCCTTTTTGGCCAAGTGCATCATTGTGGACGTTCTGCCTCTTTTCCTATGCTTTCAATGCAATTCCAGTCTACCTCCTGAAATCGGTTTCCTGCAATTCTGCCCCGCTTTCAAGTCCTCTTGGCAGCCTTACTTCAGTATATTTTTGGACGATAGCTGTCATTTATAACGCTGCAGGTTTGTGAATTACAGTGCCCCTGAGCTCCTTTCTTCAACTCGCTTTCTTTTGAGCTGGCCGCAACACCGCAGGATGGCTTCAGGCCCTAATCTGGTTCCGGCACGGCATGCTAAGCCTTTGGTTATTTCCTCTTCCTGGTGGGAAATGAGAGTTAAATTTGCCCATCCAGACACCTCCAGCTAGTCTCTCATTGGTTCTCCCTATTCCTGTTCATCTTCCGCAGAAATTGCAAACTGGGCCAAACAGGAGGTTAAAGGCGCTGACTCTCCAAGTGGGGAGAGTGTTAGTAAAGCATCTGGAATGTTGCACCCGAGTACCAGGGGAGGAAAACTGACTCATATTTGAACACGTTTCCCGTTCACATGGTTGATCATACTCTGGGTTCCACATGCATATTTTAGCTGAAGGAAGAATACCTTAAACCTGGAGAGTTGAGACCCGTGGAATGGGTACCATGCAATATGACTTCAAAGGGTCTTCATTTGTTCACCGAACCTCTCCAATCCTATCACTGCTGCGTTTATGCCCCTGTACACACGCTTGATTCTCTTTTGGAGACATAGCAATCCCTAGGTTTTAAGATACTTACTAGTCAGGTACATTCTTAGGCGTTTAATATGGGGTGTTGAGTCTATTTCGTTGAGCAAGGAGTAGCTCTTGTCTATTCCATATTTGGCTTAAGGAACTTTATCTGTGCTCATTTCAATCTCTGGTTTTATGCAGCACCCCAACTCACCTTTCCCCTTAAGCAAGCATAAGTTGGTTTTCTAAATTTGAGACCCTGTTCTGTTTTGGAATTCAGTTCCTGTGTAGCCAAGTTTACATTCCGTGTATTAGTGATATCTTATGATGTTTCTTTTTCTGTGTGACTTATTTCAGTTAGAATCATCGTACCTGAATCCACTCATTGTGCTGCTAAGGACCTGATGACATAGATTTCATTGCTGAGTGATACTGCATTGTGCGTAAGTACCACAAGTTATTTATCCATTTTTCACTTTCTGCGATGTTGAACTTGTACTGTAAACCAGGTTCTTGTAAACAGAGGCGTCCCAAACTTTGGGGTGGCTGTGTCTTTTTGATTTTAATTTCCCTAATCTATAGGACCATAAGTGGAAGTGCCCTAGGCTCTTTTGCTTTGTTTTTTAGATGTTTCAGGAAACACCATACACTTCTCCCGAGTGTCTGTTGGCAATTTACATCCCGCCCATCAGCATAACAAGGCTCCCAGTTCTCCATGGCCTGTCCTGCCTTTCTGGATTTTACACTTTTTTCAGATGGCCCTTTTGACCGTGGGGAAGTGAGACTTCATTGTAGTGCAGATTTCCTTTGCAAGCTTGCTTGGTTGGCCAAAAAGGGCGTATGCGTTTTTTCCTGAATATATTCAGGAAAAAACGCATACGCCCTTTTTGGCCAAGTGCATCATTGTGGACGTTCTGCCTCTTTTCCTATGCTTTCAATGCAATTCCAGTCTACCTCCTGAAATCGGTTTCCTGCAATTCTGCCCCGCTTTCAAGTCCTCTTGGCAGCCTTACTTCAGTCTATTTTTGGACGATAGCTGTCATTTATAGCTCTGCAGGTTTGTGAATTACAGTGCCCCTGAGCTCCTTTCTTCAACTTGCTTTCTTTTGAGCTGACCGCAACACCGCAGAATGGCTTCAGGCCCTAATCTGGTTCCGGCACGGCACGCTGAGCCTTTGGTTATTTCCTCTTCCTGGTGGGAAATGAGAGTTAAATTTGCCCGTCCAGACACCTCCAGCTAGTCTCTCATTGGTTCTCCCTATTCCTGTTCATCTTCCGCAGAAATTGCAAACTGGGCCAAACAGGAGGTTAAAGGCGCTGACTCTCCAAGTGGGGAGAGTGTTAGTAAAGCGTCTGGAATGTTGCACCCGAGTACCAGGGGACGAAAACTGAGACATATTTGAACACGTCTCCCGTTCACATGGTTGATCATACTCTGGGTTCCACATGCATGTTTTAGCTGAAGGAAGAATACCTTAAACCTGGAGAGTTGAGACCCGTGGAATGGGTACCATGCAATATGACTTCAAAGGGTCTTCATTTGCTCACCGAACCTCTCCAATCCTATCACTGCTGCGTTTATGCCCCTGTACACACGCTTGATTCTCTTTTGGAGACATAGCAATCCATAGGTTTTAAGATACTTACTAGTCAGGTACATTCTTAGGCGTTTAATATGGGGTGTTGAGTCCATTTCGTTGAGCAAGGAGTAGCTCTTGTCTATTCCATATTTGGCTTAAGGAACTTTATCTGTGCTCATTTCAATCTCTGGTTTTATGCAGCACCCCAACTCACCTTTCCCCTTAAGCAAGCATAAGTTGGTTTTCTAAATTTGAGACCCTGTTCTGTTTTGGAATTCAGTTCCTGTGTAGCCAAGTTTACATTCCGTGTATTAGTGATATCTTATGATGTTTCTTTTTCTGTGTGACTTATTTCAGTTAGAATCATCGTACCTGAATCCACTCATTATGCTCCTACGGGCTTGATGACATAGATTTCATTGCTGAGTGATACTGCATTGTGCGTAAGTACCACAAGTTCTTTATCCATTTTTCACTTTCTGTGATATTGAACTTGTACGGTAAACGAGGTTCTTGTAAACAGAGGCGTCCCAAACTTTGGGGTGGCTGTGTCTTTTTGATTTTAATTTCCCTAAGCTATAGGACCATAAGTGGAAGTGCCCTAGACTCTGTTGCTTTGTTTTTTAGATGTTTCAGGAAACACCATACACTTCTCCCAAGTGGCTGTTGGCAATTTACATCCCGCCCATCAGCATAACAAGGCTCCCAGTTCTCCATGGCCTGTCCTGCCTTTCTGGATTTTACACTTTTTTCAGATGGCCCTTTTGACCGGGGGGAAGTGAAACTTCATTGTAGTGCAGATTTCCTTTGCAAGCTTGCTTGGTTGGCCAAAAAGGGCGTATGCGTTTTTTCCTGAATATATTCAGGAAAAAACGCATACGCCCTTTTTGGCCAAGTGCATCATTGTGGACGTTCTGCCTCTTTTCCTATGCTTTCAATGCAATTCCAGTCTACCTCCTGAAATCGGTTTCCTGCAATTCTGCCCCGCTTTCAAGTCCTCTTGGCAGCCTTACTTCAGTATATTTTTGGACGATAGCTGTCATTTATAACGCTGCAGGTTTGTGAATTACAGTGCCCCCGAGCTCCTTTCTTCAACTCGCTTTCTTTTGAGCTGGCCGCAACACCGCAGGATGGCTTCAGGCCCTAATCTGGTTCCGGCACGGCATGCTGAGCCTTTGGTTATTTCCTCTTCCTGGTGGGAAATGAGAGTTAAATTTGCCCTTCAAGACACCTCCAGCTAGTCTCTCATTGGTTTTCCCTATTCCTATTCATCTTCCGCAGAAATTGCAAACTGGGCCAAACAGGAGGTTAAAGGCGCTGACTCTCCAAGTGGGGAGAGTGTTAGTAAAGCGTCTGGAATGTTGCACCCGAGTACCAGGGGAGGAAAACTGAGACATATTTGAACACGTCTCCCGTTCACACGGTGGATCATACTCTGGTTCCACATGCATGTTTTAGCTGAAGGAAGAATACCTTAAACCTGGGTAGTTGAAACCCGTGGAATGGGTACCATGCAATATGACTTCAAAGGGTCTTCATTTGCTCACCGAACCTCTCCAATCCTATCACTGCTGCGTTTATGCCCCTGTACACATGCTTGATTCTCTTTCGGAGACATAGCAATCCATAGGTTTTAAGATACTTACTAGTCAGGTACATTCTTAGGCGTTTAATATGCGGTGTTGAGTCCATTTCGTTGAGCAAGGAGTAGCTCTTGTCTATTCCATATTTGGCTTAAGGAACTTTATCTGTGCTCATTTCAATCTCTGGTTTTATGCAGCACCCCAACTCACCTTTCCCCTTAAGCAAGCATAAGTTGGTTTTCTAAATTTGAGACCCTGTTCTGTTCTGGAATTCAGTTCCTCTGTAGCCAAGTTTACATTCGGTGTATTACTGATATCTTATGATGTTTCTTTTTCTGTGTGACTTATTTCAGTTAGAATCATCATACCTGAATCCACTCATTGTGCTGCTAAGGGCCTGATGACATAGATTTCATTGCTGAGTGATACTGCATTGTGCGTAAGTACCACAAGTTATTTATCCATTTTTCACTTTCTGCGATGTTGAACTTGTACTGTAAACCAGGTTCTTGTAAACAGAGGCGTCCCAAACTTTGGGGTGGCTGTGTCTTTTTGATTTTAATTTCCCTAATCTATAGGACCATAAGTGGAAGTGCCCTAGGCTCTGTTGCTTTGTTTTTTAGATGTTTCAGGAAACACCATACACTTCTCCCGAGTGTCTGTTGGCAATTTACATCCCGCCCATCAGCATAACAAGGCTCCCAGTTCTCCATGGCCTGTCCTGCCTTTCTGGATTTTACACTTTTTTCAGATGGCCCTTTTGACCGGGGGGAAGTGAGACTTCATTGTAGTGCAGATTTCCTTTGCAAGCTTGCTTGGTTGGCCAAAAAGGGCGTATGCGATTTTTCCGGAATATATTCAGGAAAAAACGCATACGCCCTTTTTGGCCAAGTGCATCATTGTGGACGTTCTGCCTCTTTTCCTGTGCTTTCAATGCAATTCCAGTCTACCTCCTGAAATCGGTTTCCTGCAATTCTGCCCCGCTTTCAAGTCCTCTTGGCAGCCTTACTTCAGTCTATTTTTGGACGATAGCTGTCATTTATAACTCTGCAGGTTTGTGAATTACAGTGCCCCTGAGCTCCTTTCTTCAACTCGCTTTCTTTTGAGCTGACCGCAACACCGCAGGATGGCTTCAGGCCCTAATCTGGTTCTGGCACGGCACGCTGAGCCTTTGGTTATTTCCTCTTCCTGGTGGGAAATGAGAGTTAAATTTGCCCGTCCAGACACCTCCAGCTAGTCTCTCATTGGTTCTCCCTATTCCTGTTCATCTTCCGCAGAAATTGCAAACTGGGCCAAACAGGAGGTTAAATGCGCTGACTCTCCAAGTGGGGAGAGTGTTAGTAAAGCGTCTGGAATGTTGCACCCGAGTACCAGGGGAGGAAAACTGAGACATATTTGAACACGTCTCCCGTTCACATGGTTGATCATACTCTGGGTTCCACATGCATGTTTTAGCTGAAGGAAGAATACCTTAAACCTGGAGAGTTGAGACCCGTGGAATGGTTACCATGCAATATGACTTCAAAGGGTCTTCGTTTGCTCACCAAACCTCTCCAATCCTATCACTGCTGCGTTTATGCCCCTGTACACATGCTTGATTCTCTTTTGGAGACATAGCAATCCCTAGGTTTTAAGACACTTACTAGTCAGGTACATTCTTAGGCGTTTAATATGGGGTGTTGAGTCCATTTCGTTGAGCAAGGAGTAGCTCTTGTCTATTCCATATTTGGCTTAAGGAACTTTATCTGTGCTCATTTCAATCTCTGCTTTTATGCAGCACCCCAACTCACCTTTCCCCTGAAGCAAGCATAAGTTGGTTTTCTAAATTTGAGACCCTGTTCTGTTTTGGAATTCAGTTCCTGTGTAGGCAACTTTACATTCCGTGTATTAGTGATATCTTATGATGTTTCTTTTTCTGTGTGACTTATTTCAGTTAGAGTCATCGTACCTGAATCCACTAATTATGCTGCTACAGGCCTGATGACATAGATTTCATTGCTGAGTGATACTGCATTGTACGTAAGTACCACAAGTTCTTTATCCATTTTTCACTTTCTGTGATATTGAACTTGTATGGTAAACGAGGTTCTTGTAAACAGAGGCGTCCCAAACTTTGGGGTGGCTGTGTCTTTTTGATTTTAATTTCCCTAAGCTATAGGACCATAAGTGGAAGTGCCCTAGGCTCTGTTGCTTTGTTTTTTAGATGTTTCAGGAAACACCATACACTTCTCCCGAGTGTCTGTTGGCAATTTACATCCCGCCCATCAGCATAACAAGGCTCCCAGTTCTCCATGGCCTGTCCTGCCTTTCTGGATTTTACACTTTTTTCAGATGGCCCTTTTGACCGGGGGGCAGTGAGACTTCATTGTAGTGCAGATTTCCTTTGCAAGCTTGCTTGGTTGGCCAAAAAGGGCGTATGCGTTTTTTCCTGAATATATTCAGGAAAAAACGCATACGCCCTTTTTGGCCAAGTGCATCATTGTGGACGTTCTGCCTCTTTTCCTATGCTTTCAATGCAATTCCAGTCTACCTCCTGAAATCGGTTTCCTGCAATTCTGCCCCGCTTTCAAGTCCTCTTGGCAGCCTTACTTCAGTATATTTTTGGACGATAGCTGTCATTTATAACTCTGCAGGTTTGTGAATTACAGTGCCCCCGAGCTCCTTTCTTCAACTCGCTTTCTTTTGAGCTGGCCGCAACACCGCAGGATGGCTTCAGGCCCTAATCTGGTTCCGGCACGGCACGCTGAGCCTTTGGTTATTTCCTCTTCCTGGTGGGAAATGAGAGTTAAATTTGCCCGTCCAGACACCTCCAGCTAGTCTCTCATTGGTTCTCCCTATTCCTGTTCATCTTCCACAGAAATTGCAAACTGGGCCAAACAGGAGGTTAAAGTCGCTGACTCTCCAAGTCGGGAGAGTGTTAGTAAAGCGTCTGGAATGTTGCACCCGAGTTCCAGGGTACGAAAACTGAGACATATTGGAACACGTCTCCCGATCACATGGTTGATCATACTCTAGGTTCCACATGCATGTTTTAGCTGAAGGAAGAATACCTTAAACCTGGGTAGTTGAAACCCGTGGAATGGGTACCATGCAATATGACTTCAAAGGGTCTTCATTTGCTCACCGAACCTCTCCAATCCTATCACTGCTGCGTTTATGCCCCTGTACACATGTTTGATTCTCGTTCGGAGACATAACAATCCATAGGTTTTAAGATACTTACTAGTCAGGTACATTCTTAGGCATTTAATATGCGGTGTTGAGTCCATTTCGTTGAGCAAGGAGTAGCTCTTGTCTATTCCATATTTGGCTTAAGGAACTTTATCTGTGCTCATTTCAATCTCTGGTTTTATGCAGCACCCCAACTCACCTTTCCCCTTAAGCAAGCATAAGTTGGTTTTCTAAATTTGAGACCTTTTTCTGTTCTGGAATTCAGTTCCTGTGTAGCCAAGATTACATTCCGTGTATTACTGATATCTTATGATGTTTCTTTTTCTGTGTGACTTATTTCAGTTAGAATCATCATACCTGAATCCACTCATTGTGCTGCTAAGGGCCTGATGACATAGATTTCATTGCTGAGTGATATTGCTTTGTAAGTAAATACCACAACTTCTTTATCCATTTTTCACTTTCTGCGATGTTGAACTTGTACTGTAAACGAGGTTCTTGTAAACAGAGGCATCCCAAACTTTGGGGTGGCTGTGTCTTTTTGATTTTAATTTCCCTAATCTATAGGACCATAAGTGGAAGTGCCCTAGGCTCTGTTGCTTTGTTTTTTAGATGTTTCAGGAAACACCATACACTTCTCCCGAGTGTCTGTTGGCAATTTACATCCCGCCCATCAGCATAACAAGGCTCCCAGTTCTCCATGGCCTGTCCTGCCTTTCTGGATTTTACACTTTTTTCAGATGGCCCTTTTGACCGGGGGGAAGTGAGACTTCATTGTAGTGCAGATTTCCTTTGCAAGCTTGCTTGGTTGGCCAAAAAGGGCGTATGCGTTTTTTCCGGAATATATTCAGGAAAAAACGCATACGCCCTTTTTGGCCAAGTGCATCATTGTGGACGTTCTGCCTCTTTTCCTATGCTTTCAATGCAATTCCAGTCTACCTCCTGAAATCGGTTTCCTGCAATTCTGCCCCGCTTTCAAGTCCTCTTGGCAGCCTTACTTCAGTCTATTTTTGGACGATAGCTGTCATTTATAACTCTGCAGGTTTGTGAATTACAGTGCCCCTGAGCTCCTTTCTTCAACTCGCTTTCTTTTGAGCTGACCGCAACACCGCAGGATGGCTTCAGGCCCTAATCTGGTTCTGGCACGGCACGCTGAGCCTTTGGTTATTTCCTCTTCCTGGTGGGAAATGAGAGTTAAATTTGCCCGTCCAGACACCTCCAGCTAGTCTCTCATTGGTTCTCCCTATTCCTGTTCATCTTCCGCAGAAATTGCAAACTGGGCCAAACAGGAGGTTAAATGCGCTGACTCTCCAAGTGGGGAGAGTGTTAGTAAAGCATCTGGAATGTTGCACCCGAGTACCAGGGGAGGAAAACTGAGACATATTTGAACACGTCTCCCGTTCACATGGTTGATCATACTCTGGGTTCCACATGCATGTTTTAGCTGAAGGAAGAATACCTTAAACCTGGAGAGTTGAGACCCGTGGAATGGTTACCATGCAATATGACTTCAAAGGGTCTTCGTTTGCTCACCAAACCTCTCCAATCCTATCACTGCTGCGTTTATGCCCCTGTACACATGCTTGATTCTCTTTTGGAGACATAGCAATCCCTAGGTTTTAAGATACTTACTAGTCAGGTACATTATTAGGCGTTTAATATGGGGTGTTGAGTCCATTTCGTTGAGCAAGGAGTAGCTCTTGTCTATTCCATATTTGGCTTAAGGAACTTTATATGTGCTCATTTCAATCTCTGCTTTTATGCAGCACCCCAACTCACCTTTCCCCTGAAGCAAGCATAAGTTGGTTTTCTAAATTTGAGACCCTGTTCTGTTTTGGAATTCAGTTCCTGTGTAGGCAACTTTACATTCCGTGTATTAGTGATATCTTATGATGTTTCTTTTTCTGTGTGACTTATTTCAGTTAGAGTCTTCGTACCTGAATCCACTAATTATGCTGCTACAGGCCTGATGACATAGATTTCATTGCTGAGTGATACTGCATTGTACGTAAGTACCACAAGTTCTTTATCCATTTTTCACTTTCTGTGATATTGAACTTGTATGGTAAACGAGGTTCTTGTAAACAGAGGCGTCCCAAACTTTGGGGTGGCTGTGTCTTTTTGATTTTAATTTCCCTAAGCTATAGGACCATAAGTGGAAGTGCCCTAGGCTCTGTTGCTTTGTTTTTTAGATGTTTCAGGAAACACCATACACTTCTCCCGAGTGTCTGTTGGCAATTTACATCCCGCCCATCAGCATAACAAGGCTCCCAGTTCTCCATGGCCTGTCCTGCCTTTCTGGATTTTACACTTTTTTCAGATGGCCCTTTTGACCCGGGGGCAGTGAGACTTCATTGTAGTGCAGATTTCCTTTGCAAGCTTGCTTGGTTGGCCAAAAAGGGCGTATGCGTTTTTTCCTGAATATATTCAGGAAAAAACGCATACGCCCTTTTTGGCCAAGTGCATCATTGTGGACGTTCTGCCTCTTTTCCTATGCTTTCAATGCAATTCCAGTCTACCTCCTGAAATCGGTTTCCTGCAATTCTGCCCCGCTTTCAAGTCCTCTTGGCAGCCTTACTTCAGTATATTTTTGGACGATAGCTGTCATTTATAACTCTGCAGGTTTGTGAATTACAGTGCCCCCGAGCTCCTTTCTTCAACTCGCTTTCTTTTGAGCTGGCCGCAACACCGCAGGATGGCTTCAGGCCCTAATCTGGTTTCGGCACGGACGCTGAGCCTTTGGTTATTTCCTCTTCCTGGTGGGAAATGAGAGTTAAATTTGCCCGTCCAGACACCTCCAGCTAGTCTCTCATTGGTTCTCCCTATTCCTGTTCATCTTCCACAGAAATTGCAAACTGGGCCAAACAGGAGGTTAAAGGCGCTGACTCTCCAAGTGGGGAGAGTGTTAGTAAAGCGTCTGGAATGTTGCACCCGAGTACCAGGGGAGGAAAACTGAGACATATTTGAACACGTCTCCCGTTCACATGGTTGATCATACTCTGGGTTCCACATGCATATTTTAGCTGAAGGAAGAATACCTTAAACCTGGAGAGTTGAGGCCCGTGGAATGGGTACCATGCAATATGACTTCAAAGGGTCTTCATTTGTTCACCGAACCTCTCCAATCCTATCACTGCTGCGTTTATGCCCCTGTACACACGCTTGATTCTCTTTTGGAGACATAGCAATCCCTAGGTTTTAAGATACTTACTAGTCAGGTACATTCTTAGGCGTTTAATATGGGGTGTTGAGTCTATTTCGTTGAGCTAGGAGTAGCTCTTGTCTATTCCATATTTGGCTTAAGGAACTTTATCTGTGCTCATTCAATCTCTGGTTTTATGCAGCACCCCAACTCACCTTTCCCCTTAAGCAAGCATAAGTTGGTTTTCTAAATTTGAGACACTGTTCTGTTCTGTAATTCAGTTCCTGTGTAGCCAAGTGTACATTCCGTGTATTACTGATATCTTATGCTGTTTCTTTTTCTGTGTGACTTATTTCAGTTAGAATCATCGTACCTGAATCCACTCATTATGCTGCTACAGGCCTGATGACATAGATTTCATTGCTGAGTGATACTGCATTGTACGTAAGTACCACAAGTTCTTTATCCATTTTTCACTTTCTGTGATATTGAACTTGTCTGGTAAACGAGGTTCTTGTAAACAGAGGCGTCCCAAACTTTGGGGTGGCTGTGTCTTTTTGATTTTAATTTCCCTAAACTATAGGACCATAAGTGGAAGTGCCCTAGGCTCTGTTGCTTTGTTTTTTAGATGTTTCAGGAAACACCATACACTTCTCCCGAGTGTCTGTTGGCAATTTACATCCCGCCCATCAGCATAACAAGGCTCCCAGTTCTCCATGGTCTGTCCTGCCTTTCTGGATTTTACACTTTTTTCAGATGGCCCTTTTGACCGGGGGGCAGTGAGACTTCATTGTAGTGCAGATTTCCTTTGCAAGCTTGCTTGGTTGGCCAAAAAGGGCGTATGCGTTTTTTCCTGAATATATTCAGGAAAAAACGCATACGCCCTTTTTGGCCAAGTGCATCATTGTGGACGTTCTGCCTCTTTTCCTATGCTTTCAATGCAATTCCAGTCTACCTCCTGAAATCGGTTTCCTGCAATTCTGCCCCGCTTTCAAGTCCTCTTGGCAGCCTTACTTCAGTATATTTTTGGACGATAGCTGTCATTTATAACTCTGCAGGTTTGTGAGTTACAGTGCCCCCGAGCTCCTTTCTTCAACTCGCTTTCTTTTGAGCTGGCCGCAACACCGCAGGATGGCTTCAGGCCCTAATCTGGTTCCGGCACGGGACGCTGAGCCTTTGGTTATTTCCTCTTCCTGGTGGGAAATGAGAGTTAAATTTGCCCGTCCAGACACTTCCAGCTAGTCTCTCATTGGTTCTCCCTATTCCTGTTCATCTTCCGCAGAAATTGCAAGCTGGGCCAAACAGGAGGTTAAAGGCGCTGACTCTCCAAGTGGGGAGAGTGTTAGTAAAGCGTCTGGAATGTTGCACCCGAGTACCAGGGGAGGAAAACTGAGACATATTTGAACACGTCTCCCGTTCACACGGTTGATCATACTCTGGTTCCACATGCATGTTTTAGCTGAAGGAAGAATACCTTAAACCTGGAGAGTTGAGACCCGTGGAATGGGTACCATGCAATATGACTTCAAAGGGTCTTCATTTGCTCACCGAACCTCTCCAATCCTATCACTGCTGCGTTTATGCCCCTGTACACATGCTTGATTCTCTTTCGGAGACATAGCAATCCATAGGATTTAAGATACTTACTAGTCAGGTACATTCTTAGGCGTTTAATATGGGGTGTTGAGTCCATTTCGTTGAGCAAGGAGTAGCTCTTGTCTATTCCATATTTGGCTTAAGGAACTTTATCTGTGCTCATTTCAATCTCTGGTTTTATGCAGCACCCCAACTCACCTTTCCCCTTAAGCAAGCATAAGTTGGTTTTCTAAATTTGAGACCCTGTTCTGTTCTGTAATTCAGTTCCTGTGTAGCCAAGTTTACATTCCGTGTATTACTGATATCTTATGATGTTTCTTTTTCTGTGTGACTTATTTCAGTTAGAATCATCATACCTGAATCCACTCATCATGCTGCTAAGGGCCTGATGACATAGATTTCATTGCTGACTGATATTGCTTTGTAAGTAAATACCACAACTTCTTTATCCATTTTTCACTTTCTGCGATGTTGAACTTGTACTGTAAACGAGGTTCTTGTAAACAGAGGCGTCCCAAACTTTGGGGTGGCTGTGTCTTTTTGATTTTAATTTCCCTAAGCTATAGGACCATAAGTGGAAGTGCCCTAGGCTCTGTTGCTTTGTTTTTTAGATGTTTCAGGAAACACCATACACTTCTCCCGAGTGTCTGTTGGCAATTTACATCCCGCCCATCAGCATAACAAGGCTCCCAGTTCTCCATGGCCTGTCCTGCGTTTTTGGATTTTACACTTTTTTCAGATGGCCCTTTTGACCGGGGGGAAGTGAGACTTCATTGTAGTGCAGATTTCCTTTGCAAGTTTGCTTGGTTGGCCAAAAAGGGCGTATGCGTTTTTTCCTGAATATATTCAGGAAAAAACGCATACGCCCTTTTTGGCCAAGTGCATCATTGTGGACGTTCTGCCTCTTTTCCTATGCTTTCAATGCAATTCCAGTCTACCTCCTGAAATCGGTTTCCTGCAATTCTGCCCCGCTTTCAAGTCCTCTTGGCAGCCTTACTTCAGTATATTTTTGGACGACAGGTGTCATTTATAACTCTGCAGGTTTGTGAATTACAGTGCCCCTGAGCTCCTTTCTTCAACTCGCTTTCTTGTGACCTGGCCGCAACACCGCAGGATGGCTTCAGGCCCTAATCTGGTTGCGGCACGGCACGCTGAGCCTTTGGTTATTTCCTCTTCCTGGTGGGAAATGAGAGTTAAATTTGCCCGTCCAGACACCTCCAGCTAGTCTCTCATTGGTTCTCCCTATTCCTGTTCATCTTCCGCAGAAATTGCAAACTGGGCCAAACAGGAGGTTAAAGGGACTGACTCTCAAAGTCGGGAGAGTGTTAGTAAAGCGTCTGAAATGTTGCACCCGAGTACCAGGGGAGGAAAACTGAGACATATTTGAACACGTCTCCCGTTCACACGGTTGATCATACTCTGGGTTCCACATGCATGTTTTAGCTGAAGGAAGAATACCTTAAACCTGGAGAGTTGAGACCCGTGGAATGGGTACCATGCAATATGACTTCAAAGGGTCTTCATTTGCTCACCGAACCTCTCCAATCCTATCACTGCTGCGTTTATGCCCCTGTACACACGCTTGATTCTCTTTTGGAGACATAGCAATCCATAGGTTTTAAGATACTTACTAGTCAGGTACATTCTTAGGCCTTTAATATGGGGTGTTGAGTCCATTTCGTTGAGCAAGGAGTAGCTCTTGTCTATTCCATATTTGGCTTAAGGAACTTTATCTGTGCTCATTTCAATCTCTGGTTTTATGCAGCACCCCAACTCACCTTTCCCCTTAAGCAAGCATAAGTTGGTTTTCTAAATTTGAGACCCTGTTCTGTTTTGGAATTCAGTTCCTGTGTAGCCAAGTTTACATTCCGTGTATTAGTGATATCTTATGATGTTTCTTTTTCTGTGTGACTTATTTCAGTTAGAATCATCGTACCTGAATCCCCTCATTATGCTGCTACGGGCCTGATGACATAGATTTCATTGCTGAGTGATACTGCATTGTACGTAAGTACCACGTGTTCTTTATCCATTTTTCACTTTCTGTGATATTGAACTTGTACGGTAAATGAGGTTCTTGTAAACAGAGGCGTCCCAAACTTTGGGGTGGCTGTGTCTTTTTGATTTTAATTTCCCGAAGCTATAGGACCATAAGTGGAAGTGCCCTAGGCTCTGTTGCTGTGTTTCTTAGATGTTTCAGGAAACACCATACACTTCTCCCGAGTGTCTGTTGGCAATTTACATCCCGCCCATCAGCATAACAAGGCTCCCAGTTCTCCATGGCCTGTCCTGCCTTTCTGGATTTTACACTTTTTTCAGATGGCCCTTTTGACCGGGGGGAAGTGAGACTTCATTGTAGTGCAGATTTCCTTTGCAAGCTTGCTTGGTTGGCCAAAAAGGGCGTATGCGTTTTTTCCTGAATATATTCAGGAAAAAACGCATACGCCCTTTTTGGCCAAGTGCATCATTGTGGACGTTCTGCCTCTTTTCCTATGCTTTCAATGCAATTCCAGTCTACCTCCTGAAATCGGTTTCATGCAATTCTGCCCCGCTTTCAAGTCCTCTTGGCAGCCTTACTTCAGTATATTTTTGGACGATAGCTGTCATTTATAACTCTGCAGGTTTGTGAATTACAGTGCCCCTGACCTCCTTTCTTCAACTCGCTTTCTTGTGAGCTGGCCGCAACACCGCAGGATGGCTTCAGGCCCTAATCTGGTTCCGGCACGGCACGCTGAGCCTTTGGTTATTTCCTCTTCCTGGTGGGAAATGAGAGTTAAATTTGCCCATCCAGACACCTCCAGCTAGTCTCTCATTGGTTCTCCCTATTCCTGTTCATCTTCCGCAGAAATTGCAAACTGGGCCAAACAGGAGGTTAAAGGCGCTGACTCTCCAAGTGGGGAGAGTGTTAGTAAAGCGTCTGGAATGTTGCACCCGAGTACCAGGGGAGGAAAACTGAGACATATTTGAACACGTCTCCCGTTCACACGGTTGATCATACTCTGGGTTCCACATGCATGTTTTAGCTGAAGGAAGAATACCTTAAACCTAGAGAGTTGAGACCCGTCGAATGGGTACCATGCAATATGACTTCAAAGGGTCTTCATTTGCTCACCGAACCTCTCCAATCGTATCACTGCTGCGTTTATGCCCCTGTACACATGCTTGATTCTCTTTCGGACATAGCAATCCCTAGGTTTTAAGATACTTGCTAGTCAGGTACATTCTTAGGAATTTAATATGGGGTGTTGAGTCCGTTTCGTTGAACAAGGAGTAATTTTTGTCTATTCCATATTTGGCTTAAGGAACTTTATCTGTGCTCATTTCAATCTCTGGTTTTATGCAGCACCCCAACTCACCTTTCACCTTAAGCAAGCATAAGTTGGTTTCCTAAATTTGAGACCCTGTTCTGTTATGGAATTCAGTTCCTGTGTAGCCAAGTTTACATTCCGTGTATTAGTGATATCTTATGATGTTTCTTTTTCTGTGTGACTTATTTCAGTTAGAATCATCGTACCTGAATCCACTCATTATGCTGCTACGGGCCTGATGACATAGATTTCATTGCTGAGTGATACTGCATTGTACGTAAGTACCACAAGTTCTTTATCCATTTTTCACTTTCTGTGATATTGAACTTGTACGGTAACCGAGGTTCTTGTAAACAGAGGCGTCCCAAACTTTGGGGTGGCTGTGTCTTTTTGATTTTAATTTCCCGAAGCTATAGGACCATAAGTGGAAGTGCCCTAGGCTCTGTTGCTTTGTTTTTTAGATGTTTCAGGAAACACCATTCACTTCTCCCGAGTGTCTGTTGGCAATTTACATCCCGCCCATCAGCATAACAAGGCTCCCAGTTCTCCATGGCCTGTCCTGCCTTTCTGGATTTTACACTTTTTTCAGATGGCCCTTTTGACCGGGAGGAAGTGAGACTTCATTGTAGTGCAGATTTCCTTTGCAAGCTTGCTTGGTTGGCCAAAAAGGGCGTATGCGTTTTTTCCTGAATATATTCAGGAAAAAACGCATACGCCCTTTTTGGCCAAGTGCATCATTGTGGACGTTCTGCCTCTTTTCCTATGCTTTCAATGCAATTCCAGTCTACCTCCTGAAATCGGTTTCCTGCAATTCTGCCCCGCTTTCAAGTCCTCTTGGCAGACTTACTTCAGTCTATTTTTGGACGATAGGTGTCATTTATAACTCTGCACGTTTGTGAATTACAGTGCCCCTGAGCTCCTTTCTTCAACTCGCTTTCTTTTGAGCTGACCGCAACACCGCAGGATGGCTTCAGGCCCTAATCTGGTTCCGGCACGGCATGCTGAGCCTTTGGTTATTTCCTCTTCCTGGTGGGAAATGAGAGTTAAATTTGCCCGTCCAGACACCTCCAGCTAGTCTCTCATTGGTTCTCCCTATTCCTGTTCATCTTCCGCAGAAATTGCAAACTGGGCCAAACAGGAGGTTAAAGGCGCTGACTCTCCAAGTGGGGAGAGTGTTAGTAAAGCGTCTGGAATGTTGCACCCGAGTACCAGGGGAGGAAAACTGAGACATATTTGAACACGTCTCCCGTTCACATGGTTGATCATACTCTGGGTTCCACATGCATATTTTAGCTGAAGGAAGAATACCTTAAACCTGGAGAGTTGAGGCCCGTGGAATGGGTACCATGCAATATGACTTCAAAGGGTCTTCATTTGCTCACCGAACCTCTCCAATCCTATCACTGCTGCGTTTATGCCCCTGTACACACGCTTGATTCTCTTTTGGAGACATAGCAATCCCTAGGTTTTAAGATACTTACTAGTCAGGTACATTCTTAGGCGTTTAATATGGGGTGTTGAGTCTATTTCGTTGAGCTAGGAGTAGCTCTTGTCTATTCCATATTTGGCTTAGGGAACTTTATCTGTGCTCATTTCAATCTCTGGTTTTATGCAGCACCCCAACTCACCTTTCCCCTTAAGCAAGCATAAGTTGGTTTTCTAAATTTGAGACCCTGTTCTGTTTTGGAATTCAGTTCCTGTGTAGGCAAGTTTACATTCCGTGTATTAGTGATATCTTATGATGTTTCTTTTTCTGTGTGACTTATTTCAGTTAGAATCATCGTACCTGAATCCACTCATCATGCTGCTACGGGCCTGATGACATAGATTTCATTGCTGAGTGATACTGCATTGTACGTAAGTACCACAAGTTCTTTATTCATTTTTCACTTTCTGTGATATTGAACTTGTACGGTAAATGAGGTTCTTGTAAACAGAGGCGTCCCAAACTTTGGGGTGGCTGTGTCTTTTTGATTTTAATTTCCCTAAGCTATAGGACCATAAGTGGAAGTGCCCTAGGCTCTGTTGTTTTGTTTTTTAGATGTTTCAGGAAACACCATACACTTCTCCCGAGTGTCTGTTGGCAATTTACATCCCGCCCATCAGCATAACAAGGCTCCCAGTTCTCCATGGCCTGTCCTGCCTTTCTGGATTTTACACTTTTTTCAGATGGCCCTTTTGACCGGGGGGAAGTGAGACTTCATTGTAGTGCAGATTTCCTTTGCAAGCTTGCTTGGTTGGCCAAAAAGGGCGTATGCGTTTTTTCCTGAATATATTCAGGAAAAAACGCATACGCCCTTTTTGGCCAAGTGCATCATTGTGGACGTTCTGCCTCTTTTCCTATGCTTTCAATGCAATTCCAGTCTACCTCCTGAAATCGGTTTCCTGCAATTCTGCCCCGCTTTCAAGTCCTCTTGGCAGCCTTACTTCAGTCTATTTTTGGACGATAGCTGTCATTTATAACGCTGCAGGTTTGTGAATTACAGTGCCCCTGAGCTCCTTTCTTCAACTCGATTTCTTTTGAGCTGGCCGCAACACCGCAGGATGGCTTCAGGCCCTAATCTGGTTCCGGCATGGCACGCTGAGCCTTTGGTTATTTCCTCTTCCTGGTGGGAAATGAGAGTTAAATTTGCCCGTCCAGACACCTCCAGCTAGTCTCTCATTGGTTCTCCCTATTCCTGTTCATCTTCCGTAGAAATTGCAAACTGGGCCAAACAGGAGGTTAAAGGCGCTGACTCTCCAAGTGGGGAGAGTGTTAGTAAAGCGTCTGGAATGTTGCACCCGAGTACCAGGGGAGGAAAACTGAGACATATTTGAACACGTCTCCCGTTCACACGGTTGATCATACTCTGGTTCCACATGCATGTTTTAGCTGAAGGAAGAATACCTTAAACCTGGAGAGTTGAGACCCGTGGAATGGGTACCATGCAATATGACTTCAAAGGGTCTTCCTTTGCTCACCGAACCTCTCCAATCCTATCACTGCTGCGTTTATGCCCCTGTACACATGCTTGATTCTCTTTCGGAGACATAGCAATCCATAGGTTTTAAGATACTTACTAGTCAGGTACATTCTTAGTCGTTTAATATGGGGTGTTGAGTCCATTTCGTTGAGCAAGGAGTAGCTCTTGTCTATTCCATATATGGCTTAAGGAACTTTATCTGTGCTCATTTCAATCTCTGGTTTTATGCAGCACCCCAACTCACCTTTCCCCTTAAGCAAGCCTAAGTTGGTTTTCTAAATTTGAGACCCTGTTCTGTTCTGTAATTCAGTTCCTCTGTAGCCAAGTTTACATTCCGTGTATTACTGATATCTTATGACGTTTCTTTTTCTGTGTGACTTATTTCAGTTAGAATCATCATACCTGAATCTACTCATTGTGCTGCTAAGGGCCTGATGACATAGATTTCATTGCTGAGTGATATTGCTTTGTAAGTAAATACCACAACTTCTTTATCCATTTTTCACTTTCTGCGATGTTGAACTTGTACTGTAAACGAGGTTCTTGTAAACAGAGGCGTCCCAAACTTTGGGGTGGCTGTGTCTTTTTGATTTTAATTTCCCTAAGCTATAGGACCATAAGTGGAAGTGCCCTAGGCTCTGTTGCTTTGTTTTTTAGATGTTTCAGGAAACACCATACACTTCTCCCGAGTGTCTGTTGGCAATTTACATCCCGCCCATCAGCATAACAAGGCTCCCAGTTCTCCATGGCCTGTCCTACCTTTCTTGATTTTACACTTTTTTCAGATGGACCTTTTGACCGGGGGGAAGTGAGACTTCATTGTAGTGCAGATTTCCTTTGCAAGCTTGCTTGGTTGGCCAAAAAGGGCGTATGCGTTTTTTCCTGAATATATTCAGGAAAAAACGCATACGCCCTTTTTGGCCAAGTGCATCATTGTGGACGTTCTGCCTCTTTTCCTATGCTTTCAATGCAATTCCAGTCTACCTCCTGAAATCAGTTTCCTGCAATTCTGCCCCGCTTTCAAGTCCTCTTGGCAGCCTTACTTCAGTATATTTTTGGACGATAGCTGTCATTTATAACTCTGCATGTTTGTGAATTACAGTGCCCCTGAGCTCCTTTCTTCAACTCGATTTCTTTTGAGCTGGCCGCAACACCGCAGGATGGCTTCAGGCCCTAATCTGGTTCCGGCATGGCACGCTGAGCCTTTGGTTATTTGCTCTTCCTGGTGGGATATGAGAGTTAAATTTGCCCGTCCAGACACCTCCAGCTAGTCTCTCATTGGTTCTCTCTATTCCTGTTCATCTTCCGTAGAAATTGCAAACTGGGCCAAACAGGAGGTTAAAGGCGCTGACTCTCCAAGTCGGGAGAGTGTTAGTAAAGCGTCTGGAATGTTGCACCCAAGTTCCAGGGTACGAAAACTGAGACATATTTGAACACGTCTCCCGATCACATGGTTGATCATACTCTAGGTTCCACATGCATGTTTTAGCTGAAGGAAGAATACCTTAAACCTGGGTAGTTGAAACCCGTGGAATGGGTACCATGCAATATGACTTCAAAGGGTCTTCATTTGCTCACCGAACCTCTGCAATCCTATCACTGCTGCGTTTATGCCCCTGTACACATGCTTGATTCTCTTTCGGAGACATAGCAATCCATATGTTTTAAGATACTTACTAGTCAGGTACATTCTTAGGCGTTTAATATGCGGTGTTGAGTCCATTTCGTTGAGCAAGGAGTAGCTCTTGTCTATTCCATATTTGGCTTAAGGAACTTTATCTGTGCTCATTTCAATCTCTGGTTTTATGCAGCACCCCAACTCACCTTTCCCCTGAAGCAAGCATAAGTTGGTTTTCTAAATTTGAGACACTGTTCTGTTCTGTAATTCAGTTCCTGTGTAGCCAAGTTTACATTCCGTGTATTACTGATATCTTATGATGTTTCTTTTTCTGTGTGACTTATTTCAGTTAGAATCATCATACCTGAATCCACTCATTGTGCTGCTAAGGGCCTGATGACATAGATTTCATTGCTGAGTGATACTGCATTGTGTGTAAGTACCACAAGTTCTTTATCCATTTTTCACTTTCTGCGATGTTGAACTTGTACTGTAAACGAGGTTCTTGTAAACAGAGGCGTCCCAAACTTTGGGGTGGCTGTGTCTTTTTGATTTTAATTTCCCTAAGCTATAGGACCATAAGTGGAAGTGCCCTAGGCTCTGTTGTTTTGTTTTTTAGATGTTTCAGGAAACACCATACACTTCTCCCGAGTGTCTGTTGGCAATTTACATCCCGCCCATCAGCATAACAAGGCTCCCAGTTCTCCATGGCCTGTCCTGCCTTTCTGGATTTTACACTTTTTTCAGATGGCCCTTTTGACCGGGGGGAAGTGAGACTTCATTGTAGTGCAGATTTCCTTTGCAAGCTTGCTTGGTTGGCCAAAAAGGGCGTATGCGTTTTTTCCTGAATATATTCAGGAAAAAACGCATACGCCCTTTTTGGCCAAGTGCATCATTGTGGACGTTCTGCCTCTTTTCCTATGCTTTCAATGCAATTCCAGTCTACCTCCTGAAATCGGTTTCCTGCAATTCTGCCCCGCTTTCAAGTCCTCTTGGCAGCCTTACTTCAGTCTATTTTTGGACGATAGCTGTCATTTATAACGCTGCAGGTTTGTGAATTACAGTGCCCCTGAGCTCCTTTCTTCAACTCGATTTCTTTTGAGCTGGCCGCAACACCGCAGGATGGCTTCAGGCCCTAATCTGGTTCCGGCATGGCACGCTGAGCCTTTGGTTATTTCCTCTTCCTGGTGGGAAATGAGAGTTAAATTTGCCCGTCCAGACACCTCCAGCTAGTCTCTCATTGGTTCTCCCTATTCCTGTTCATCTTCCGTAGAAATTGCAAACTGGGCCAAACAGGAGGTTAAAGGCGCTGACTCTCCAAGTGGGGAGAGTGTTAGTAAAGCGTCTGGAATGTTGCACCCGAGTACCAGGGGAGGAAAACTGAGACATATTTGAACACGTCTCCCGTTCACACGGTTGATCATACTCTGGTTCCACATGCATGTTTTAGCTGAAGGAAGAATACCTTAAACCTGGAGAGTTGAGACCCGTGGAATGGGTACCATGCAATATGACTTCAAAGGGTCTTCCTTTGCTCACCGAACCTCTCCAATCCTATCACTGCTGCGTTTATGCCCCTGTACACATGCTTGATTCTCTTTCGGAGACATAGCAATCCATATGTTTTAAGATACTTACTAGTCAGGTACATTCTTAGGCGTTTAATATGCGGTGTTGAGTCCATTTCGTTGAGCAAGGAGTAGCTCTTGTCTATTCCATATTTGGCTTAAGGAACTTTATCTGTGCTCATTTCAATCTCTGGTTTTATGCAGCACCCCAACTCACCTTTCCCCTGAAGCAAGCATAAGTTGGTTTTCTAAATTTGAGACACTGTTCTGTTCTGTAATTCAGTTCCTGTGTAGCCAAGTTTACATTCCGTGTATTACTGATATCTTATGATGTTTCTTTTTCTGTGTGACTTATTTCAGTTAGAATCATCATACCTGAATCCACTCATTGTGCTGCTAAGGGCCTGATGACATAGATTTCATTGCTGAGTGATACTGCATTGTGTGTAAGTACCACAAGTTCTTTATCCATTTTTCACTTTCTGCGATGTTGAACTTGTACTGTAAACGAGGTTCTTGTAAACAGAGGCGTCCCAAACTTTGGGGTGGCTGTGTCTTTTTGATTTTAATTTCCCTCAGCTATAGGACCATAAGTGGAAGTGCCCTAGGCTCTGTTGCTTTGTTTTTTAGATGTTTCAGGAAACACCATACACTTCTCCCGAGTGTCTGTTGGCAATTTACATCCCGCCCATCAGCATAACAAGGCTCCCAGTTCTCCATGGCCTGTCCTGCCTTTCTGGATTTTACACTTTTTTCAGATGGCCCTTTTGACCGGGGGGAAGTGAGACTTCATTGTAGTGCAGATTTCCTTTGCAAGTTTGCTTGGTTGGCCAAAAAGGGCGTATGCGTTTTTTCCTGAATATATTCAGGAAAAAACGCATACGCCCTTTTTGGCCAAGTGCATCATTGTGGACGTTCTGCCTCTTTTCCTATGCTTTCAATGCAATTCCAGTCTACCTCCTGAAATCGGTTTCCTGCAATTCTGCCCCGCTTTCAAGTCCTCTTGGCAGACTTACTTCAGTCTATTTTTGGACGATAGGTGTCATTTATAACTCTGCAGTTTTGTGAATTACAGTGGCCCTGAGCTCCTTTCTTCAACTCGCTTTCTTTTGAGCTGACCGCAACACCGCAGGATGGCTTCAGGCCCTAATCTGGTTCCGGCACGGCATGCTGAGCCTTTGGTTATTTCCTCTTCCTGGTGGGAAATGAGAGTTAAATTTGCCCGTCCAGACACCTCCAGCTAGTCTCTCATTGGTTCTCCCTATTCCTGTTCATCTTCCGCAGAAATTGCAAACTGGGCCAAACAGGAGGTTAAAGGCGCTGACTCTCCAAGTGGGGAGAGTGTTAGTAAAGCGTCTGGAATGTTGCACCCGAGTACCAGGGGAGGAAAACTGAGACATATTTGAACACGTCTCCCGTTCACACGGTTGATCATACTCTGGTTCCACATGCATGTTTTAGCTGAAGGAAGAATACCTTAAACCTGGAGAGTTGAGACCCGTGGAATGGGTACCATGCAATATGACTTCAAAGGGTCTTCGTTTGCTCACCGAACCTCTCCAATCCTATCACTGCTGCGTTTATGCCCCTGTACACATGCTTGATTCTCTTTCGGAGACATAGCAATCCCTAGGTTTTAAGATACTTACTAGTCAGGTACATTCTTAGGCGTTTAATATGGGGTTTTGAGTCTATTTCGTTGAGCTAGGAGTAGCTCTTGTCTATTCCATATTTGGCTTAAGGAACTTTATCTGTGCTCATTTCAATCTCTGGTTTTATGCAGCACCCCAACTCACCTTTCCCCTTAAGCAAGCATAAGTTGGTTTTCTAAATTTGAGACCCTGTTCTGTTTTGGAATTCAGTTCCTGTGTAGGCAAGTTTACATTCCGTGTATTAGTGATATCTTATGATGTTTCTTTTTCTGTGTGACTTATTTCAGTTAGAATCATCGTACCTGAATCCACTCATTATGCTGCTACAGGCCTGATGACATAGATTTCATTGCTGAGTGATACTGCATTGTACGTAAGTACCACAAGTTCTTTATTCATTTTTCACTTTCTTTGATATTGAACTTGTATGGTAAACGAGGTTCTTGTAAACAGAGGCGTCCCAAACTTTGGGGTGGCTGTGTCTTTTTGATTTTAATTTCCCTAAGCTATAGGACCATAAGTGGAAGTGCCCTAGGCTCTGTTGCTTTGTTTTTTAGATGTTTCAGGAAACACCATTCACTTCTCCCGAGTGTCTGTTGGCAATTTACATCCCGCCCATCAGCATAACAAGGCTCCCAGTTCTCCATGGCCTGTCCTGCCTTTCTGGATTTTACACTTTTTTCAGATGGCCCTTTAGACCGGGGGGCAGTGAGACTTCATTGTAGTGCAGATTTCCTTTGCAAGCTTGCTTGGTTGGCCAAAAAGGGCGTATGCGTTTTTTCCTGAATATATTCAGGAAAAAACGCATACGCCCTTTTTGGCCAAGTGCATCATTGTGGACGTTCTGCCTCTTTTCCTATGCTTTCAATGCAATTCCAGTCTACCTCCTGAAATCGGTTTCCTGCAATTCTGCCCCGCTTTCAAGTCCTCTTGGCAGCCTTACTTCAGTATATTTTTGGACGATAGCTGTCATTTATAACGCTGCAGGTTTGTGAATTACAGTGCCCCTGAGCTCCTTTCTTCAACTCGCTTTCTTGTGACCTGGCCGCAACACCGCAGGATGGCTTCAGGCCCTAATCTGGTTCCGGCACGGCATGCTGAGCCTTTGGTTATTTCCTCTTCCTGGTGGGAAATGAGAGTTAAATTTGCCCGTCCAGACACCTCCAGCTAGTCTCTCATTGGTTCTCCCTATTCCTGTTCATCTTCCGCAGAAATTGCAAACTGGGCCAAACAGGAGGTTAAAGGCGCTGACTCTCCAAGTGGGGAGAGTGTTAGTAAAGCGTCTGGAATGTTGCACCCGAGTACCAGGGGAGGAAAACTGAGACATATTTGAACACGTCTCCCGTTCACACGGTTGATCATACTCTGGTTCCACATGCATGTTTTAGCTGAAGGAAGAATACCTTAAACCTGGAGAGTTGAGACCCGTGGAATGGGTACCATGCAATATGACTTCAAAGGGTCTTCGTTTGCTCACCGAACCTCTCCAATCCTATCACTGCTGCGTTTATGCCCCTGTACACATGCTTGATTCTCTTTCGGAGACATAGCAATCCCTAGGTTTTAAGATACTTACTAGTCAGGTACATTCTTAGGCGTTTAATATGGGGTGTTGAGTCCATTTCGTTGAGCAAGGTGTAGCTCTTGTCTATTCCATATTTGGCTTAAGGAACTTTATCTGTGCTCATTTCAATCTCTGGTTTTATGCAGCACCCCAACTCACCTTTCCCCTTAAGCAAGCCTAAGTTGGTTTTCTAAATTTGAGACCCTGTTCTGTTTTGGAATTCAGTTCCTGTGTAGGCAAGTTTACATTCCGTGTATTACTTATATCTTATGACGTTTCTTTTTCTGTGTGACTTATTTCAGTTAGAATCATCATACCTGAATCTACTCATTGTGCTGCTAAGGGCCTGATGACATAGATTTCATTGCTGAGTGATATTGCTTTGTAAGTAAATACCACAACTTCTTTATCCATTTTTCACTTTCTGCGATGTTGAACTTGTACTGTAAACGAGGTTCTTGTAAACAGAGGCGTCCCAAACTTTGGGGTGGCTGTGTCTTTTTGATTTTAATTTCCCTAAGCTATAGGACCATAAGTGGAAGTGCCCTAGGCTCTGTTGCTTTGTTTTTTAGATGTTTCAGGAAACACCATACACTTCTCCTGAGTGTCTGTTGGCAATTTACATCCCGCCCATCAGCATAACAAGGCTCCCAGTTCTCCATGGCCTGTCCTGCCTTTCTGGATTTTACACTTTTTTCAGATGGCCCTTTTGACCGGGGGGAAGTGAGACTTCATTGTAGTGCAGATTTCCTTTGCAAGCTTGCTTGGTTGGCCAAAAAGGGCGTATGCGTTTTTTCCTGAATATATTCAGGAAAAAACGCATACGCCCTTTTTGGCCAAGTGCATCATTGTGGACGTTCTGCCTCTTTTCCTATGCTTTCAATGCAATTCCAGTCTACCTCCTGAAATCGGTTTCCTGCAATTCTGCCCCGCTTTCAAGTCCTCTTGGCAGACTTACTTCAGTCTATTTTTGGACGATAGGTGTCATTTATAACTCTGCAGTTTTGTGAATTACAGTGCCCCTGAGCTCCTTTCTTCAACTCGCTTTCTTTTGAGCTGACCGCAACACCGCAGGATGGCTTCAGGCCCTAATCTGGTTCCGGCACGGCATGCTGAGCCTTTGGTTATTTCCTCTTCCTGGTGGGAAATGAGAGTTAAATTTGCCCGTCCAGACACCTCCAGCTAGTCTCTCATTGGTTCTCCCTATTCCTGTTCATCTTCCGCAGAAATTGCAAACTGGGCCAAACAGGAGGTTAAAGGCGCTGACTCTCCAAGTGGGGAGAGTGTTAGTAAAGCGTCTGGAATGTTGCACCCGAGTACCAGGGGAGGAAAACTGAGACATATTTGAACACGTCTCCCGTTCACATGGTTGATCATACTCTGGGTTCCACATGCATATTTTAGCTGAAGGAAGAATACCTTAAACCTGGAGAGTTGAGGCCCGTGGAATGGGTACCATGCAATATGACTTCAAAGGGTCTTCATTTGCTCACCGAACCTCTCCAATCCTATCACTGCTGCGTTTATGCCCCTGTGCACACGCTTGATTCTCTTTTGGAGACATAGCAATCCCTAGGTTTTAAGATACTTACTAGTCAGGTACATTCTTAGGCGTTTAATATGGGGTGTTGAGTCCATTTCGTTGAGCAAGGTGTAGCTCTTGTCTATTCCATATTTGGCTTAAGGAACTTTATCTGTGCTCATTTCAATCTCTGGTTTTATGCAGCACCCCAACTCACCTTTCCCCTTAAGCAAGCATAAGTTGGTTTTCTAAATTTGAGACCCTGTTCTGTTTTGGAATTCAGTTCCTGTGTAGGCAAGTTTACATTCCGTGTATTAGTGATATCTTATGATGTTTCTTTTTCTGTGTGACTTATTTCAGTTAGAATCATCGTACCTGAATCCACTCATTATGCTGCTACAGGCCTGATGACATAGATTTCATTGCTGAGTGATACTGCATTGTACGTAAGTACCACAAGTTCTTTATTCATTTTTCACTTTCTGTGATATTGAACTTGTATGGTAAATGAGGTTCTTGTAAACAGAGGCGTCCCAAACTTTGGGGTGGCTGTGTCTTTTTGATTTTAATTTCCCTAAGCTATAGGACCATAAGTGGAAGTGCCCTAGGCTCTGTTGCTTTGTTTTTTAGATGTTTCAGGAAACACCATTCACTTCTCCCGAGTGTCTGTTGGCAATTTACATCCCGCCCATCAGCATAACAAGGCTCCCAGTTCTCCATGGCCTGTCCTGCCTTTCTGGATTTTACACTTTTTTCAGATGGCCCTTTAGACCGGGGGGCAGTGAGACTTCATTGTAGTGCAGATTTCCTTTGCAAGCTTGCTTGGTTGGCCAAAAAGGGCGTATGCGTTTTTTCCTGAATATATTCAGGAAAAAACGCATACGCCCTTTTTGGCCAAGTGCATCATTGTGGACGTTCTGCCTCTTTTCCTATGCTTTCAATGCAATTCCAGTCTACCTCCTGAAATCGGTTTCCTGCAATTCTGCCCCGCTTTCAAGTCCTCTTGGCAGCCTTACTTCAGTATATTTTTGGACGATAGCTGTCATTTATAACGCTGCAGGTTTGTGAATTACAGTGCCCCTGAGCTCCTTTCTTCAACTCGCTTTCTTGTGACCTGGCCGCAACACCGCAGGATGGCTTCAGGCCCTAATCTGGTTCCGGCACGGCATGCTGAGCCTTTGGTTATTTCCTCTTCCTGGTGGGAAATGAGAGTTAAATTTGCCCGTCCAGACACCTCCAGCTAGTCTCTCATTGGTTCTCCCTATTCCTGTTCATCTTCCGCAGAAATTGCAAACTGGGCCAAACAGGAGGTTAAAGGCGCTGACTCTCCAAGTGGGGAGAGTGTTAGTAAAGCGTCTGGAATGTTGCACCCGAGTACCAGGGGAGGAAAACTGAGACATATTTGAACACGTCTCCCGTTCACACGGTTGATCATACTCTGGTTCCACATGCATGTTTTAGCTGAAGGAAGAATACCTTAAACCTGGAGAGTTGAGACCCGTGGAATGGGTACCATGCAATATGACTTCAAAGGGTCTTCGTTTGCTCACCGAACCTCTCCAATCCTATCACTGCTGCGTTTATGCCCCTGTACACATGCTTGATTCTCTTTTGGAGACATAGCAATCCCTAGGTTTTAAGATACTTACTAGTCTGGTACATTCTTAGGCGTTTAATATGGGGTGTTGAGTCCATTTCGTTGAGCAAGGTGTAGCTCTTGTCTATTCCATATTTGGCTTAAGGAACTTTATCTGTGCTCATTTCAATCTCTGGTTTTATGCAGCACCCCAACTCACCTTTCCCCTTAAGCAAGCCTAAGTTGGTTTTCTAAATTTGAGACCCTGTTCTGTTTTGGAATTCAGTTCCTGTGTAGGCAAGTTTACATTCCGTGTATTACTTATATCTTATGACGTTTCTTTTTCTGTGTGACTTATTTCAGTTAGAATCATCATACCTGAATCTACTCATTGTGCTGCTAAGGGCCTGATGACATAGATTTCATTGCTGAGTGATATTGCTTTGTAAGTAAATACCACAACTTCTTTATCCATTTTTCACTTTCTGCGATGTTGAACTTGTACTGTAAACGAGGTTCTTGTAAACAGAGGCGTCCCAAACTTTGGGGTGGCTGTGTCTTTTTGATTTTAATTTCCCTAAGCTATAGGACCATAAGTGGAAGTGCCCTAGGCTCTGTTGCTTTGTTTTTTAGATGTTTCAGGAAACACCATACACTTCTCCTGAGTGTCTGTTGGCAATTTACATCCCGCCCATCAGCATAACAAGGCTCCCAGTTCTCCATGGCCTGTCCTGCCTTTCTGGATTTTACACTTTTTTCAGATGGCCCTTTTGACCGGGGGGAAGTGAGACTTCATTGTAGTGCAGATTTCCTTTGCAAGCTTGCTTGGTTGGCCAAAAAGGGCGTATGCGTTTTTTCCTGAATATATTCAGGAAAAAACGCATACGCCCTTTTTGGCCAAGTGCATCATTGTGGACGTTCTGCCTCTTTTCCTATGCTTTCAATGCAATTCCAGTCTACCTCCTGAAATCGGTTTCCTGCAATTCTGCCCCGCTTTCAAGTCCTCTTGGCAGACTTACTTCAGTCTATTTTTGGACGATAGGTGTCATTTATAACTCTGCAGTTTTGTGAATTACAGTGCCCCTGAGCTCCTTTCTTCAACTCGCTTTCTTTTGAGCTGACCGCAACACCGCAGGATGGCTTCAGGCCCTAATCTGGTTCCGGCACGGCATGCTGAGCCTTTGGTTATTTCCTCTTCCTGGTGGGAAATGAGAGTTAAATTTGCCCGTCCAGACACCTCCAGCTAGTCTCTCATTGGTTCTCCCTATTCCTGTTCATCTTCCGCAGAAATTGCAAACTGGGCCAAACAGGAGGTTAAAGGCGCTGACTCTCCAAGTGGGGAGAGTGTTAGTAAAGCGTCTGGAATGTTGCACCCGAGTACCAGGGGAGGAAAACTGAGACATATTTGAACACGTCTCCCGTTCACATGGTTGATCATACTCTGGGTTCCACATGCATATTTTAGCTGAAGGAAGAATACCTTAAACCTGGAGAGTTGAGGCCCGTGGAATGGGTACCATGCAATATGACTTCAAAGGGTCTTCATTTGCTCACCGAACCTCTCCAATCCTATCACTGCTGCGTTTATGCCCCTGTACACACGCTTGATTCTCTTTTGGAGACATAGCAATCCCTAGGTTTTAAGATACTTACTAGTCAGGTACATTCTTAGGCGTTTAATATGGGGTGTTGAGTCTATTTCGTTGAGCTAGGAGTAGCTCTTGTCTATTCCATATTTGGCTTAAGGAACTTTATCTGTGCTCATTTCAATCTCTGGTTTTATGCAGCACCCCAACTCACCTTTCCCCTTAAGCAAGCATAAGTTGGTTTTCTAAATTTGAGACCCTGTTCTGTTTTGGAATTCAGTTCCTGTGTAGGCAAGTTTACATTCCGTGTATTAGTGATATCTTATGATGTTTCTTTTTCTGTGTGACTTATTTCAGTTAGAATCATCGTACCTGAATCCACTCATTATGCTGCTACAGGCCTGATGACATAGATTTCATTGCTGAGTGATACTGCATTGTACGTAAGTACCACAAGTTCTTTATTCATTTTTCACTTTCTGTGATATTGAACTTGTATGGTAAACGAGGTTCTTGTAAACAGAGGCGTCCCAAACTTTGGGGTGGCTGTGTCTTTTTGATTTTAATTTCCCTAAGCTATAGGACCATAAGTGGAAGTGCCCTAGGCTCTGTTGCTTTGTTTTTTAGATGTTTCAGGAAACACCATTCACTTCTCCCGAGTGTCTGTTGGCAATTTACATCCCGCCCATCAGCATAACAAGGCTCCCAGTTCTCCATGGCCTGTCCTGCCTTTCTGGATTTTACACTTTTTTCAGATGGCCCTTTAGACCGGGGGGCAGTGAGACTTCATTGTAGTGCAGATTTCCTTTGCAAGCTTGCTTGGTTGGCCAAAAAGGGCGTATGCGTTTTTTCCTGAATATATTCAGAAAAAAACGCATACGCCCTTTTTGGCCAAGTGCATCATTGTGGACGTTCTGCCTCTTTTCCTATGCTTTCAATGCAATTCCAGTCTACCTCCTGAAATCGGTTTCCTGCAATTCTGCCCCGCTTTCAAGTCCTCTTGGCAGCCTTACTTCAGTATATTTTTGGACGATAGCTGTCATTTATAACGCTGCAGGTTTGTGAATTACAGTGCCCCTGAGCTCCTTTCTTCAACTCGCTTTCTTGTGACCTGGCCGCAACACCGCAGGATGGCTTCAGGCCCTAATCTGGTTCCGGCACGGCATGCTGAGCCTTTGGTTATTTCCTCTTCCTGGTGGGAAATGAGAGTTAAATTTGCCCGTCCAGACACCTCCAGCTAGTCTCTCATTGGTTCTCCCTATTCCTGTTCATCTTCCGCAGAAATTGCAAACTGGGCCAAACAGGAGGTTAAAGGCGCTGACTCTCCAAGTGGGGAGAGTGTTAGTAAAGCGTCTGGAATGTTGCACCCGAGTACCAGGGGAGGAAAACTGAGACATATTTGAACACGTCTCCCGGTCACACGGTTGATCATACTCTGGTTCCACATGCATGTTTTAGCTGAAGGAAGAATACCTTAAACCTGGAGAGTTGAGACCCGTGGAATGGGTACCATGCAATATGACTTCAAAGGGTCTTCGTTTGCTCACCGAACCTCTCCAATCCTATCACTGCTGCGTTTATGCCCCTGTACACATGCTTGATTCTCTTTCGGAGACATAGCAATCCCTAGGTTTTAAGATACTTACTAGTCAGGTACATTCTTAGGCGTTTAATATGGGGTGTTGAGTCCATTTCGTTGAGCAAGGTGTAGCTCTTGTCTATTCCATATTTGGCTTAAGGAACTTTATCTGTGCTCATTTCAATCTCTGGTTTTATGCAGCACCCCAACTCACCTTTCCCCTTAAGCAAGCCTAAGTTGGTTTTCTAAATTTGAGACCCTGTTCTGTTTTGGAATTCAGTTCCTGTGTAGGCAAGTTTACATTCCGTGTATTACTTATATCTTATGACGTTTCTTTTTCTGTGTGACTTATTTCAGTTAGAATCATCATACCTGAATCTACTCATTGTGCTGCTAAGGGCCTGATGACATAGATTTCATTGCTGAGTGATATTGCTTTGTAAGTAAATACCACAACTTCTTTATCCATTTTTCACTTTCTGCGATGTTGAACTTGTACTGTAAACGAGGTTCTTGTAAACAGAGGCGTCCCAAACTTTGGGGTGGCTGTGTCTTTTTGATTTTAATTTCCCTAAGCTATAGGACCATAAGTGGAAGTGCCCTAGGCTCTGTTGCTTTGTTTTTTAGATGTTTCAGGAAACACCATACACTTCTCCCGAGTGTCTGTTGGCAATTTACATCCCGCCCATCAGCATAACAAGGCTCCCAGTTCTCCATGGCCTGTCCTGCCTTTCTTGATTTTACACTTTTTTCAGATGGCCCTTTTGACCGGGGGGCAGTGAGACTTCATTGTAGTGCAGATTTCCTTTGCAAGCTTGCTTGGTTGGCCAAAAAGGGCGTATGCGTTTTTTCCTGAATATATTCAGGAAAAAACGCATACGCCCTTTTTGGCCAAGTGCATCATTGTGGACGTTCTGCCTCTTTTCCTATGCTTTCAATGCAATTCCAGTCTACCTCCTGAAATCAGTTTCCTGCAATTCTGCCCCGCTTTCAAGTCCTCTTGGCAGCCTTACTTCAGTATATTTTTGGACGATAGCTGTCATTTATAACTCTGCAGGTTTGTGAATTACAGTGCCCCTGAGCTCCTTTCTTCAACTCGATTTCTTTTGAGCTGGCCGCAACACCGCAGGATGGCTTCAGGCCCTAATCTGGTTCCGGCATGGCACGCTGAGCCTTTGGTTATTTCCTCTTCCTGGTGGGAAATGAGAGTTAAATTTGCCCGTCCAGACACCTCCAGCTAGTCTCTCATTGGTTCTCCCTATTCCTGTTCATCTTCCGTAGAAATTGCAAACTGGGCCAAACAGGAGGTTAAAGGCGTTGACTCTCCAAGTCGGGAGAGTGTTAGTAAAGCGTCTGGAATGTTGCACCCAAGTTCCAGGGTACGAAAACTGAGACATATTTGAACACGTCTCTCGATCACATGGTTGATCATACTCTAGGTTCCACATGCATGTTTTAGCTGAAGGAAGAATACCTTAATCCTGGGTAGTTGAAACCCGTGGAATGGGTACCATGCAAAATGACTTCAAAGGGTCTTCATTTGCTCACCGAACCTCTGCAATCCTATCACTGCTGCGTTTATGCCCCTGTACACATGCTTGATTCTCTTTCGGAGACATAGCAATCCATAGGTTTTAAGATACTTACTAGTCAGGTACATTCTTAGGCGTTTAATATGCGGTGTTGAGTCCATTTCGTTGAGCAAGGAGTAGCTCTTGTCTATTCCATATTTGGCTTAAGGAACTTTATCTGTGCTCATTTCAATTTCTGGTTTTATGCAGCACCCCAACTCACCTTTCCCCTTAAGCAAGCATAAGTTGGTTTTCTAAATTTGAGACACTGTTCTGTTCTGGAATTCAGTTCCTGTGTAGCCAAGTTTACATTCCGTGTATTACTGATATCTTATGATGTTTCTTTTTCTGTGTGACTTATTTCAGTTAGAATCATCATACCTGAATCCACTCATTGTGCTGCTAAGGGCCTGATGACATAGATTTCATTGCTGAGTGATACTGCATTGTGCGTAAGTACCACAAGTTCTTTATCCATTTTTCACTTTCTGCGATGTTGAACTTGTACTGTAAACGAGGTTCTTGTAAACAGAGGCGTCCCAAACTTTGGGGTGGCTGTGTCTTTTTGATTTTAATTTCCCTCAGCTATAGGACCATAAGTGGAAGTGCCCTAGGCTCTGTTGCTTTGTTTTTTAGATGTTTCAGGAAACACCATACACTTCTCCTGAGTGTCTGTTGGCAATTTACATCCCGCCCATCAGCATAACAAGGCTCCCAGTTCTCCATGGCCTGTCCTGCCTTTCTGGATTTTACACTTTTTTCAGATGGCCCTTTTGACCGGGGGGAAGTGAGACTTCATTGTAGTGCAGATTTCCTTTGCAAGCTTGCTTGGTTGGCCAAAAAGGGCGTATGCGTTTTTTCCTGAATATATTCAGGAAAAAACGCATACGCCCTTTTTGGCCAAGTGCATCATTGTGGACGTTCTGCCTCTTTTCCTATGCTTTCAATGCAATTCCAGTCTACCTCCTGAAATCGGTTTCCTGCAATTCTGCCCCGCTTTCAAGTCCTCTTGGCAGACTTACTTCAGTCTATTTTTGGACGATAGGTGTCATTTATAACTCTGCAGTTTTGTCAATTACAGTGCCCCTGAGCTCCTTTCTTCAACTCGCTTTCTTTTGAGCTGACCGCAACACCGCAGGATGGCTTCAGGCCCTAATCTGGTTCCGGCACGGCATGCTGAGCCTTTGGTTATTTCCTCTTCCTGGTGGGAAATGAGAGTTAAATTTGCCCGTCCAGACACCTCCAGCTAGTCTCTCATTGGTTCTCCCTATTCCTGTTCATCTTCCGCAGAAATTGCAAACTGGGCCAAACAGGAGGTTAAAGGCGCTGACTCTCCAAGTGGGGAGAGTGTTAGTAAAGCGTCTGGAATGTTGCACCCGAGTACCAGGGGAGGAAAACTGAGACATATTTGAACACGTCTCCCGTTCACACGGTTGATCATACTCTGGTTCCACATGCATGTTTTAGCTTAAGGAAGAATACCTTAAACCTGGAGAGTTGAGACCCGTGGAATGGGTACCATGCAATATGACTTCAAAGGGTCTTCGTTTGCTCACCGAACCTCTCCAATCCTATCACTGCTGCGTTTATGCCCCTGTACACATGCTTGATTCTCTTTCGGAGACATAGCAATCCCTAGGTTTTAAGATACTTACTAGTCAGGTACATTCTTAGGCGTTTAATATGGGGTGTTGAGTCCATTTCGTTGAGCAAGGTGTAGCTCTTGTCTATTCCATATTTGGCTTAAGGAACTTTATCTGTGCTCATTTCAATCTCTGGTTTTATGCAGCACCCCAACTCACCTTTCCCCTTAAGCAAGCCTAAGTTGGTTTTCTAAATTTGAGACCCTGTTCTGTTTTGGAATTCAGTTCCTGTGTAGGCAAGTTTACATTCCGTGTATTACTTATATCTTATGACGTTTCTTTTTCTGTGTGACTTATTTCAGTTAGAATCATCATACCTGAATCTACTCATTGTGCTGCTAAGGGCCTGATGACATAGATTTCATTGCTGAGTGATATTGCTTTGTAAGTAAATACCACAACTTCTTTATCCATTTTTCACTTTCTGCGATGTTGAACTTGTACTGTAAACGAGGTTCTTGTAAACAGAGGCGTCCCAAACTTTGGGGTGGCTGTGTCTTTTTTATTTTAATTTCCCTAAGCTATAGGACCATAAGTGGAAGTGCCCTAGGCTCTGTTGCTTTGTTTTTTAGATGTTTCAGGAAACACCATACACTTCTCCCGAGTGTCTGTTGGCAATTTACATCCCGCCCATCAGCATAACAAGGCTCCCAGTTCTCCATGGCCTGTCCTGCCTTTCTTGATTTTACACTTTTTTCAGATGGCCCTTTTGACCGGGGGGAAGTGAGACTTCATTGTAGTGCAGATTTCCTTTGCAAGCTTGCTTGGTTGGCCAAAAAGGGCGTATGCGTTTTTTCCTGAATATATTCAGGAAAAAACGCATACGCCCTTTTTGGCCAAGTGCATCATTGTGGACGTTCTGCCTCTTTTCCTATGCTTTCAATGCAATTCCAGTCTACCTCCTGAAATCAGTTTCCTGCAATTCTGCCCCGCTTTCAAGTCCTCTTGGCAGCCTTACTTCAGTATATTTTTGGACGATAGCTGTCATTTATAACTCTGCAGGTTTGTGAATTACAGTGCCCCTGAGCTCCTTTCTTCAACTCGATTTCTTTTGAGCTGGCCGCAACACCGCAGGATGGCTTCAGGCCCTAATCTGGTTCCGGCATGGCACGCTGAGCCTTTGGTTATTTCCTCTTCCTGGTGGGAAATGAGAGTTAAATTTGCCCGTCCAGACACCTCCAGCTAGTCTCTCATTGGTTCTCCCTATTCCTGTTCATCTTCCGTAGAAATTGCAAACTGGGCCAAACAGGAGGTTAAAGGCGTTGACTCTCCAAGTCGGGATAGTGTTAGTAAAGCGTCTGGAATGTTGCACCCAAGTTCCAGGGTACGAAAACTGAGACATATTTGAACACGTCTCTCGATCACATGGTTGATCATACTCTAGGTTCCACATGCATGTTTTAGCTGAAGGAAGAATACCTTAATCCTGGGTAGTTGAAACCCGTGGAATGGGTACCATGCAAAATGACTTCAAAGGGTCTTCATTTGCTCACCGAACCTCTCCAATCCTATCACTGCTGCGTTTATGCCCCTGTACACATGCTTGATTCTCTTTCGGAGACATAGCAATCCATAGGTTTTAAGATACTTACTAGTCAGGTACATTCTTAGGCGTTTAATATGCGGTGTTGAGTCCATTTCGTTGAGCAAGGAGTAGCTCTTGTCTATTCCATATTTGGCTTAAGGAACTTTATCTGTGCTCGTTTCAATCTCTGGTTCTATGCAGCACCCCAACTCACCTTTCCCCTTAAGCAAGCATAAGTTGGTTTTCTAAATTTGAGACCCTGTTCTGTTCTGTAATTCAGTTCCTGTGTAGCCAAGTTTACATTCCGTGTATTACTGATATCTTATGATGTTTCTTTTTCTGTGTGACTTATTTCAGTTAGAATCATCGTACCTGAATCCACTCATTATGCTTCTACGGGCCTGATGACATAGATTTCATTGCTGAGTGATACTGCATTGTACGTAAGTACCACAAGTTCTTTATCCATTTTTCACTTTCTGTGATATTGAACTTGTACGGTAAACAAGGTTCTTGTAAACAGAGGCGTCCCAAACTTTGGGGTGGCTGTGTCTTTTTGATTTTAATTTCCCTAAGCTATAGGACCATAAGTGGAAGTGCCCTAGGCTCTGTTGCTTTGTTTTTTAGATGTTTCAGGAAACACCATACACTTCTCCCGAGTGGCTGTTGGCAATTTACATCCCGCCCATCAGCATAACAAGGCTCCCAGTTCTCCATGGCCTGTCCTGCCTTTCTGGATTTTACACTTTTTTCAGATGGCCCTTTTGACCGGGGGAAGTGAGACTTCATTGTAGTGCAGATTTCCTTTGCAAGCTTGCTTGGTTGGCCAAAAAGGGCGTATGCGTTTTTTCCTGAATATATTCAAGAAAAAACACATACGCCCTTTTTGGCCAAGTGCATCATTGTGGACGTTCTGCCTCTTTTCCTATGCTTTCAATGCAATTCCAGTCTACCTCCTGAAATCGGTTTCCTGCAATTCTGCCCCGCTTTCAAGTCCTCTTGGCAGCCTTACTTCAGTATATTTTTGGACGATAGCTGTCATTTATAACTCTGCAAGTTTGTGAATTACAGTGCCCCTGAGCTCCTTTCTTCAACTGGCTTTCTTGTGACCTGGCCGCAACACCGCAGGATGGCTTCAGGCCCTAATCTGGTTTCGGCACGGCACGCTGAGCCTTTGGTTATTTCCTCTTCCTGGTGGGAAATGAGAGTTAAATTTGCCCGTCCAGACACCTCCAGCTAGTCTCTCATTGGTTCTCGCCTTTCTTGTTCATCTTCCACAGAAATTGCAAACTGGGCCAAACAGGAGGTTAAAGGGACTGACTCTCCAAGTCGGGAGAGTGTTATAAAGCGTCTGGAATGTTGCACCCGAGTACCAGGGTACGAAAACTGAGACATATTTGAACACGTCTCCCGATCACATGGTTGATCATACTCTAGGTTCCACATGCATGTTTTAGCTGAAGGAAGAATACCTTAAACCTGGGTAGTTGAAACCCGTGGAATAGGTACCATGCAATATGACTTCAAAGGGTCTTCATTTGCTCACCGAACCTCTCCAATCCTATCACTGCTGCGTTTATGCCCCTGTACACATGCTTGATTCTCTTTCGGAGACATAGCAATCCATAGGTTTTAAGATACTTACTAGTCAGGTACATTCTTAGGCGTTTAATATGCGGTGTTGAGTCCATTTCGTTGAGCAAGGAGTAGCTCTTGTCTATTCCATATTTGGCTTAAGGAACTTTATCTGTGCTCGTTTCAATCTCTGGTTCTATGCAGCACCCCAACTCACCTTTCCCCTTAAGCAAGCATAAGTTGGTTTTCTAAATTTGAGACCCTGTTCTGTTCTGTAATTCAGTTCCTGTGTAGCCAAGTTTACATTCCGTGTATTACTGATATCTTATGATGTTTCTTTTTCTGTGTGACTTATTTCAGTTAGAATCATCGTACCTGAATCCACTCATTATGCTTCTACGGGCCTGATGACATAGATTTCATTGCTGAGTGATACTGCATTGTACGTAAGTACCACAAGTTCTTTATCCATTTTTCACTTTCTGTGATATTGAACTTGTACGGTAAACAAGGTTCTTGTAAACAGAGGCGTCCCAAACTTTGGGGTGGCTGTGTCTTTTTGATTTTAATTTCCCTAAGCTATAGGACCATAAGTGGAAGTGCCCTAGGCTCTGTTGCTTTGTTTTTTAGATGTTTCAGGAAACACCATACACTTCTCCCGAGTGGCTGTTGGCAATTTACATCCCGCCCATCAGCATAACAAGGCTCCCAGTTCTCCATGGCCTGTCCTGCCTTTCTGGATTTTACACTTTTTTCAGATGGCCCTTTTGACCGGGGGAAGTGAGACTTCATTGTAGTGCAGATTTCCTTTGCAAGCTTGCTTGGTTGGCCAAAAAGGGCGTATGCGTTTTTTCCTGAATATATTCAAGAAAAAACACATACGCCCTTTTTGGCCAAGTGCATCATTGTGGACGTTCTGCCTCTTTTCCTATGCTTTCAATGCAATTCCAGTCTACCTCCTGAAATCGGTTTCCTGCAATTCTGCCCCGCTTTCAAGTCCTCTTGGCAGCCTTACTTCAGTATATTTTTGGACGATAGCTGTCATTTATAACTCTGCAAGTTTGTGAATTACAGTGCCCCTGAGCTCCTTTCTTCAACTGGCTTTCTTGTGACCTGGCCGCAACACCGCAGGATGGCTTCAGGCCCTAATCTGGTTTCGGCACGGCACGCTGAGCCTTTGGTTATTTCCTCTTCCTGGTGGGAAATGAGAGTTAAATTTGCCCGTCCAGACACCTCCAGCTAGTCTCTCATTGGTTCTCGCCTTTCTTGTTCATCTTCCACAGAAATTGCAAACTGGGCCAAACAGGAGGTTAAAGGGACTGACTCTCCAAGTCGGGAGAGTGTTATAAAGCGTCTAGAATGTTGCACCCGAGTACCAGGGTACGAAAACTGAGACATATTTGAACACGTCTCCCGATCACATGGTTGATCATACTCTAGGTTCCACATGCATGTTTTAGCTGAAGGAAGAATACCTTAAACCTGGGTAGTTGAAACCCGTGGAATAGGTACCATGCAATATGACTTCAAAGGTTCTTCATTTGCTCACCGAACCTCTCCAATCCTATCACTGCTGAGTTTATGCCCCTGTACACATGCTTGATTCTCTTTCGGAGACATAGCAATCCATAGGTTTTAAGATACTTACTAGTCAGGTACATTCTTAGGCGTTTAATATGCGGTGTTGAGTCCATTTCGTTGAGCAAGGAGTAGCTCTTGTCTATTCCATATTTGGCTTAAGGAACTTTATCTGTGCTCGTTTCAATCTCTGGTTTTATGCAGCACCCCAACTCACCTTTCCCCTTAAGCAAGCATAAGTTGGTTTTCTAAATTTGAGACCCTGTTCTGTTCTGTAATTCAGTTCCTGTGTAGCCAAGTTTACATTCCGTGTATTACTGATATCTTATGATGTTTCCTTTTCTGTGTGACTTATTTCAGTTAGAATCATCATACCTGAATCCACTCATTGTGCTGCTAAGGGCCTGATGACATAGATTTCATTGCTGAGTGATATTGCTTTGTAAATAAATACCACATGTTCTTTATCCATTTTTCACTTTCTGCGATGTTGAACTTGTACTGTAAACGAGGTTCTTGTAAACAGAGGCGTCCCAAGCTTTGGGGTGGCTGTGTCTTTTTGATTTTAATTTCCCTAAGCTATAGGACCATAAGTGGAAGTGCCCTAGGCTCTGTTGCTTTGTTTTTTAGATGTTTCCGGAAACACCATACACTTCTCCCGAGTGTCTGTTGGCAATTTACATCCCGTCCATCAGCATAACAAGGCTCCCAGTTCTCCATGGCCTGTCCTGCCTTTCTGGATTTTACACTTTTTTCAGATGGCCCTTTTGACCGGGGGGAAGTGAGACTTCATTGTAGTGCAGATTTCCTTTGCAAGCTTGCTTGGTTGGCCAAAAAGGGCGTATGCGTTTTTTCCTGAATATATTCAGGAAAAAACGCATACGCCCTTTTTGGCCAAGTGCATCATTGTGGACGTTCTGCCTCTTTTCCTATGCTTTCAATGCAATTCCAGTCTACCTCCTGAAATCGGTTTCCTGCAATTCTGCCCCGCTTTCAAGTCCTCTTGGCAGCCTTACTTCAGTATATTTTTGGACGATAGCTGTCATTTATAACTCTGCAGGTTTGTGAATTACAGTGCCCCTGAGCTCCTTTCTTCAACTCGCTTTCTTGTGATCTGGCCGCAACACCGCAGGATGGCTTCAGGCCCTAATCTGGTTCCGGCACGGCACGCTGAGTCTTTGGTTAATTCCTCTTCCTGGTGGGAAATGAGAGTTAAATTTGCCCGTCCAGACACCTCCAGCTAGTCTCTCATTGGTTCTCGCTATTCCTGTTCATCTTCCGCAGAAATTGCAAACTGGGCCAAACAGGAGGTTAAAGGGACTGACTCTCCAAGTGGGGCGAGTGTTAGTAAAGCATCTGGAATGTTGCACCCGAGTACCAGGGTACGAAAACTGAGACATATTTGAACACGTCTCCCGATCACATGGTTGATCATACTCTAGGTTCCACATGCATGTTTTAGCTGAAGGAAGAATACCTTAAACCTGGGTAGTTGAAACCCGTGGAATGGGTACCATGCAATGTGACTTCAAAGGGTCTTCATTTGCTCACCGAACCTCTCCAATCCTATCACTGCTGCGTTCATGTGCCTGTACACATGCTTGATTCTCTTTCGGAGACATAGCAATCCATAGGTTTTAAGATACTTACTAGTCAGGTACATTCTTAGGCGTTTAATATGCGGTGTTGAGTCCATTTCGTTGAGCAAGGAGTAGCTCTTGTCTATTCCATATTTGGCTTAAGGAACTTTATCTGTGCTCGTTTCAATCTCTGGTTTTATGCAGCACCCCAACTCACCTTTCCCCTTAAGCAAGCATAAGTTGGTTTTCTAAATTTGAGACCCTGTTCTGTTCTGTAATTCAGTTCCTGTGTAGCCAAGTTTACATTCCGTGTATTACTGATATCTTATGATGTTTCTTTTTCTGTGTGACTTATTTCAGTTAGAATCATCATACCTGAATCCACTCATTGTGCTGCTAAGGGCCTGATGACATAGATTTCATTGCTGAGTGATATTGCTTTGTAAGTAAATACCACACCTACTTTATCCATTTTTCACTTTCTGCGATGTTGAACTTGTACTGTAAACGAGGTTCTTGTAAACAGAGGCGTCCCAAACTTTGGGGTGGCTGTGTCTTTTTGATTTTAATTTCCCTAAGCTATAGGACCATAAGTGGAAGTGCCCTAGGCTCTGTTGCTTTGTTTTTTAGATGTTTCAGGAAACACCATACACTTCTCCCGAGTGGCTGTTGGCAATTTACATCCCGCCCATCAGCATAACAAGGCTCCCAGTTCTCCATGGCCTGTCCTGCCTTTCTGGATTTTACACTTTTTTCAGATGGCCCTTTTGACCGGGGGAAGTGAGACTTCATTGTAGTGCAGATTTCCTTTGCAAGCTTGCTTGGTTGGCCAAAAAGGACGTATGCGTTTTTTCCTGAATATATTCAAGAAAAAACACATACGCCCTTTTTGGCCAAGTGCATCATTGTGGACGTTCTGCCTCTTTTCCTATGCTTTCAATGCAATTCCAGTCTACCTCCTGAAATCGGTTTCCTGCAATTCTGCCCCGCTTTCAAGTCCTCTTGGCAGCCTTACTTCAGTATATTTTTGGACGATAGCTGTCATTTATAACTCTGCAAGTTTGTGAATTACAGTGCCCCTGAGCTCCTTTCTTCAACTGGCTTTCTTGTGACCTGGCCGCAACACCGCAGGATGGCTTCAGGCCCTAATCTGGTTTCGGCACGGCACGCTGAGCCTTTGGTTATTTCCTCTTCCTGGTGGGAAATGAGAGTTAAATTTGCCCGTCCAGACACCTCCAGCTAGTCTCTCATTGGTTCTCGCCTTTCTTGTTCATCTTCCACAGAAATTGCAAACTGGGCCAAACAGGAGGTTAAAGGGACTGACTCTCCAAGTCGGGAGAGTGTTATAAAGCGTCTGGAATGTTGCACACGAGTACCAGGGTACGAAAACTGAGACATATTTGAACACGTCTCCCGATCACATGGTTGATCATACTCTAGGTTCCACATGCATGTTTTAGCTGAAGGAAGAATACCTTAAACCTGGGTAGTTGAAACCCGTGGAATAGGTACCATGCAATATGACTTCAAAGGGTCTTCATTTGCTCACCGAACCTCTCCAATCCTATCACTGCTGCGTTTATGCCCCTGTACACATGCTTGATTCTCTTTCGGAGACATAGCAATCCATAGGTTTTAAGATACTTACTAGTCAGGTACATTCTTAGGCGTTTAATATGCGGTGTTGAGTCCATTTCGTTGAGCAAGGAGTAGCTCTTGTCTATTCCATATTTGGCTTAAGGAACTTTATCTGTGCTCGTTTCAATCTCTGGTTCTATGCAGCACCCCAACTCACCTTTCCCCTTAAGCAAGCATAAGTTGGTTTTCTAAATTTGAGACCCTGTTCTGTTCTGTAATTCAGTTCCTGTGTAGCCAAGTTTACATTCCGTGTATTACTGATATCTTATGATGTTTCTTTTTCTGTGTGACTTATTTCAGTTAGAATCATCGTACCTGAATCCACTCATTATGCTTCTACGGGCCTGATGACATAGATTTCATTGCTGAGTGATACTGCATTGTACGTAAGTACCACAAGTTCTTTATCCATTTTTCACTTTCTGTGATATTGAACTTGTACGGTAAACAAGGTTCTTGTAAACAGAGGCGTCCCAAACTTTGGGGTGGCTGTGTCTTTTTGATTTTAATTTCCCTAAGCTATAGGACCATAAGTGGAAGTGCCCTAGGCTCTGTTGCTTTGTTTTTTAGATGTTTCAGGAAACACCATACACTTCTCCCGAGTGGCTGTTGGCAATTTACATCCCGCCCATCAGCATAACAAGGCTCCCAGTTCTCCATGGCCTGTCCTGCCTTTCTGGATTTTACACTTTTTTCAGATGGCCCTTTTGACCGGGGGAAGTGAGACTTCATTGTAGTGCAGATTTCCTTTGCAAGCTTGCTTGGTTGGCCAAAAAGGGCGTATGCGTTTTTTCCTGAATATATTCAAGAAAAAACACATACGCCCTTTTTGGCCAAGTGCATCATTGTGGACGTTCTGCCTCTTTTCCTATGCTTTCAATGCAATTCCAGTCTACCTCCTGAAATCGGTTTCCTGCAATTCTGCCCCGCTTTCAAGTCCTCTTGGCAGCCTTACTTCAGTATATTTTTGGACGATAGCTGTCATTTATAACTCTGCAAGTTTGTGAATTACAGTGCCCCTGAGCTCCTTTCTTCAACTGGCTTTCTTGTGACCTGGCCGCAACACCGCAGGATGGCTTCAGGCCCTAATCTGGTTTCGGCACGGCACGCTGAGCCTTTGGTTATTTCCTCTTCCTGGTGGGAAATGAGAGTTAAATTTGCCCGTCCAGACACCTCCAGCTAGTCTCTCATTGGTTCTCGCCTTTCTTGTTCATCTTCCACAGAAATTGCAAACTGGGCCAAACAGGAGGTTAAAGGGACTGACTCTCCAAGTCGGGAGAGTGTTATAAAGCGTCTGGAATGTTGCACCCGAGTACCAGGGTACGAAAACTGAGACATATTTGAACACGTCTCCCGATCACATGGTTGATCATACTCTAGGTTCCACATGCATGTTTTAGCTGAAGGAAGAATACCTTAAACCTGGGTAGTTGAAACCCGTGGAATAGGTACCATGCAATATGACTTCAAAGGGTCTTCATTTGCTCACCGAACCTCTCCAATCCTATCACTGCTGCGTTTGTGCCCCTGTACACATGCTTGATTCTCTTTCGGAGACATAGCAATCCATAGGTTTTAAGATACTTACTAGTCAGGTACATTCTTAGGCGTTTAATATGCGGTGTTGAGTCCATTTCGTTGAGCAAGGAGTAGCTCTTGTCTATTCCATATTTGGCTTAAGGAACTTTATCTGTGCTCGTTTCAATCTCTGGTTCTATGCAGCACCCCAACTCACCTTTCCCCTTAAGCAAGCATAAGTTGGTTTTCTAAATTTGAGACCCTGTTCTGTTCTGTAATTCAGTTCCTGTGTAGCCAAGTTTACATTCCGTGTATTACTGATATCTTATGATGTTTCTTTTTCTGTGTGACTTATTTCAGTTAGAATCATCGTACCTGAATCCACTCATTATGCTTCTACGGGCCTGATGACATAGATTTCATTGCTGAGTGATACTGCATTGTACGTAAGTACCACAAGTTCTTTATCCATTTTTCACTTTCTGTGATATTGAACTTGTACGGTAAACAAGGTTCTTGTAAACAGAGGCGTCCCAAACTTTGGGGTGGCTGTGTCTTTTTGATTTTAATTTCCCTAAGCTATAGGACCATAAGTGGAAGTGCCCTAGGCTCTGTTGCTTTGTTTTTTAGATGTTTCAGGAAACACCATACACTTCTCCCGAGTGGCTGTTGGCAATTTACATCCCGCCCATCAGCATAACAAGGCTCCCAGTTCTCCATGGCCTGTCCTGCCTTTCTGGATTTTACACTTTTTTCAGATGGCCCTTTTGACCGGGGGAAGTGAGACTTCATTGTAGTGCAGATTTCCTTTGCAAGCTTGCTTGGTTGGCCAAAAAGGGCGTATGCGTTTTTTCCTGAATATATTCAAGAAAAAACACATACGCCCTTTTTGGCCAAGTGCATCATTGTGGACGTTCTGCCTCTTTTCCTATGCTTTCAATGCAATTCCAGTCTACCTCCTGAAATCGGTTTCCTGCAATTCTGCCCCGCTTTCAAGTCCTCTTGGCAGCCTTACTTCAGTATATTTTTGGACGATAGCTGTCATTTATAACTCTGCAGGTTTGTGAATTACAGTGCCCCTGAGCTCCTTTCTTCAACTGGCTTTCTTGTGACCTGGCCGCAACACCGCAGGATGGCTTCAGGCCCTAATCTGGTTTCGGCACGGCACGCTGAGCCTTTGGTTATTTCCTCTTCCTGGTGGGAAATGAGAGTTAAATTTGCCCGTCCAGACACCTCCAGCTAGTCTCTCATTGGTTCTCGCCTTTCTTGTTCATCTTCCACAGAAATTGCAAACTGGGCCAAACAGGAGGTTAAAGGGACTGACTCTCCAAGTCGGGAGAGTGTTATAAAGCGTCTGGAATGTTGCACCCGAGTACCAGGGTACGAAAACTGAGACATATTTGAACACGTCTCCCGATCACATGGTTGATCATACTCTAGGTTCCACATGCATGTTTTAGCTGAAGGAAGAATACCTTAAACCTGGGTAGTTGAAACCCGTGGAATAGGTACCATGCAATATGACTTCAAAGGGTCTTCATTTGCTCACCGAACCTCTCCAATCCTATCACTGCTGCGTTTATGCCCCTGTACACATGCTTGATTCTCTTTCGGAGACATAGCAATCCATAGGTTTTAAGATACTTACTAGTCAGGTACATTCTTAGGCGTTTAATATGCGGTGTTGAGTCCATTTCGTTGAGCAAGGAGTAGCTCTTGTCTATTCCATATTTGGCTTAAGGAACTTTATCTGTGCTCGTTTCAATCTCTGGTTCTATGCAGCACCCCAACTCACCTTTCCCCTTAAGCAAGCATAAGTTGGTTTTCTAAATTTGAGACCCTGTTCTGTTCTGTAATTCAGTTCCTGTGTAGCCAAGTTTACATTCCGTGTATTACTGATATCTTATGATGTTTCTTTTTCTGTGTGACTTATTTCAGTTAGAATCATCGTACCTGAATCCACTCATTATGCTTCTACGGGCCTGATGACATAGATTTCATTGCTGAGTGATACTGCATTGTACGTAAGTACCACAAGTTCTTTATCCATTTTTCACTTTCTGTGATATTGAACTTGTACGGTAAACAAGGTTCTTGTAAACAGAGGCGTCCCAAACTTTGGGGTGGCTGTGTCTTTTTGATTTTAATTTCCCTAAGCTATAGGACCATAAGTGGAAGTGCCCTAGGCTCTGTTGCTTTGTTTTTTAGATGTTTCAGGAAACACCATACACTTCTCCCGAGTGGCTGTTGGCAATTTACATCCCGCCCATCAGCATAACAAGGCTCCCAGTTCTCCATGGCCTGTCCTGCCTTTCTGGATTTTACACTTTTTTCAGATGGCCCTTTTGACCGGGGGAAGTGAGACTTCATTGTAGTGCAGATTTCCTTTGCAAGCTTGCTTGGTTGGCCAAAAAGGGCGTATGCGTTTTTTCCTGAATATATTCAAGAAAAAACACATACGCCCTTTTTGGCCAAGTGCATCATTGTGGACGTTCTGCCTCTTTTCCTATGCTTTCAATGCAATTCCAGTCTACCTCCTGAAATCGGTTTCCTGCAATTCTGCCCCGCTTTCAAGTCCTCTTGGCAGCCTTACTTCAGTATATTTTTGGACGATAGCTGTCATTTATAACTCTGCAAGTTTGTGAATTACAGTGCCCCTGAGCTCCTTTCTTCAACTGGCTTTCTTGTGACCTGGCCGCAACACCGCAGGATGGCTTCAGGCCCTAATCTGGTTTCGGCACGGCACGCTGAGCCTTTGGTTATTTCCTCTTCCTGGTGGGAAATGAGAGTTAAATTTGCCCGTCCAGACACCTCCAGCTAGTCTCTCATTGGTTCTCGCCTTTCTTGTTCATCTTCCACAGAAATTGCAAACTGGGCCAAACAGGAGGTTAAAGGGACTGACTCTCCAAGTCGGGAGAGTGTTATAAAGCGTCTAGAATGTTGCACCCGAGTACCAGGGTACGAAAACTGAGACATATTTGAACACGTCTCCCGATCACATGGTTGATCATACTCTAGGTTCCACATGCATGTTTTAGCTGAAGGAAGAATACCTTAAACCTGGGTAGTTGAAACCCGTGGAATAGGTACCATGCAATATGACTTCAAAGGGTCTTCATTTGCTCACCGAACCTCTCCAATCCTATCACTGCTGCGTTTATGCCCCTGTACACATGCTTGATTCTCTTTCGGAGACATAGCAATCCATAGGTTTTAAGATACTTACTAGTCAGGTACATTCTTAGGCGTTTAATATGCGGTGTTGAGTCCATTTCGTTGAGCAAGGAGTAGCTCTTGTCTATTCCATATTTGGCTTAAGGAACTTTATCTGTGCTCGTTTCAATCTCTGGTTTTATGCAGCACCCCAACTCACCTTTCCCCTTAAGCAAGCATAAGTTGGTTTTCTAAATTTGAGACCCTGTTCTGTTCTGTAATTCAGTTCCTGTGTAGCCAAGTTTACATTCCGTGTATTACTGATATCTTATGATGTTTCCTTTTCTGTGTGACTTATTTCAGTTAGAATCATCATACCTGAATCCACTCATTGTGCTGCTAAGGGCCTGATGACATAGATTTCATTGCTGAGTGATATTGCTTTGTAAATAAATACCACATGTTCTTTATCCATTTTTCACTTTCTGCGATGTTGAACTTGTACTGTAAACGAGGTTCTTGTAAACAGAGGCGTCCCAAGCTTTGGGGTGGCTGTGTCTTTTTGATTTTAATTTCCCTAAGCTATAGGACCATAAGTGGAAGTGCCCTAGGCTCTGTTGCTTTGTTTTTTAGATGTTTCCGGAAACACCATACACTTCTCCCGAGTGTCTGTTGGCAATTTACATCCCGCCCATCAGCATAACAAGGCTCCCAGTTCTCCATGGCCTGTCCTGCCTTTCTGGATTTTACACTTTTTTCAGATGGCCCTTTTGACCGGGGGGAAGTGAGACTTCATTGTAGTGCAGATTTCCTTTGCAAGCTTGCTTGGTTGGTCAAAAAGGGCGTATGCGTTTTTTCCTGAATATATTCAGGAAAAAACGCATACGCCCTTTTTGGCCAAGTGCATCATTGTGGACGTTCTGCCTCTTTTCCTATGCTTTCAATGCAATTCCAGTCTACCTCCTGAAATCGGTTTCCTGCAATTCTGCCCCGCTTTCAAGTCCTCTTGGCAGCCTTACTTCAGTCTATTTTTGGACGATAGCCGTCATTTATAACTTTGCAGGTTTGTGAATTACAGTGCCCCTGAGCTCCTTTCTTCAACTCGCTTTCTTTTGAGCTGACCGCAACACCGCAGGATGGCTTCAGGCCCTAATCTGGTTCCGGCACGGCACGATGAGCCTTTGGTTATTTCCTCTTCCTGGTGGGAAATGAGAGTTAAATTTGCCCGTCCAGACACCTCCAGCTAGTCTCTCATTGGTTCTCCCTATTCCTGTTCATCTTCCGCAGAAATTGCAAACTGGGCCAAACAAGAGGTTAAAGGCGTTGACTCTCCAAGTGGGGAGAGTGTTAGTAAAGCGTCTGGAATGTTGCACCCGAGTACCAGGGGAGGAAAACTGAGACATATTTGAACACGTCTCCCGTTCACATGGTTGATCATACTCTGGGTTCCACATGCATATTTTAGCTGAAGGAAGAATACCTTAAACCTGGAGAGTTGAGGCCCGTGGAATGGGTACCATGCAATATGACTTCAAAGGGTCTTCATTTGCTCACCGAACCTCTCCAATCCTATCACTGCTGCGTTTATGCCCCTGTACACACGCTTGATTCTCTTTTGGAGACATAGCAATCCCTAGGTTTTAAGATACTTACTAGTCAGGTACATTCTTAGGCGTTTAATATGGGGTGTTGAGTCTATTTCGTTGAGCTAGGAGTAGGTCTTGTCTATTCCATATTTGGCTTAAGGAACTTTATCTGTGCTCATTTCAATCTCTGGTTTTATGCAGCACCCCAACTCACCTTTGCCCTTAAGCAAGCATAAGTTGGTTTTCTAAATTTGAGACCCTGTTCTGTTTAGGAATTCAGTTCCTGTGTAGGCAAGTTTACATTCCGTGTATTAGTGATATCTTATGATGTTTCTTTTTCTGTGTGACTTATTTCAGTTAGAATCATGGTACCTGAATCCACTCATTATGCTGCTACAGGCCTGATGACATAGATTTCATTGCTGAGTGATACTGCATTGTACATAAGTACCACAAGTTCTTTATTCATTTTTCACTTTCTGTGATATTGAACTTGTACGGTAAACGAGGTTCTTGTAAACAGAGGCGTCCCAAACTTTGGGGTGGCTGTGTCTTTTTGATTTTAATTTCCCTAAGCTATAGGACCATAAGTGGAAGTGCCCTAGGCTCTGTTGCTTTGTTTTTTAGATGTTTCAGGAAACACCATTCACTTCTCCCGAGTGTCTGTTGGCAATTTACATCCCGCCCATCAGCATAACAAGGCTCCCAGTTCTCCATGGCCTGTCCTGCCTTTCTGGATTTTACACTTTTTTCAGATGGCCCTTTAGACCGGGGGGCAGTGAGACTTCATTGTAGTGCAGATTTCCTTTGCAAGCTTGCTTGGTTGGCCAAAAAGGACGTATGCGTTTTTTCCTGAATATATTCAGGAAAAAACGCATACGCCCTTTTTGGCCAAGTGCATCATTGTGGACGTTCTGCCTCTTTTCCTATGCTTTCAATGCAATTCCAGTCTACCTCCTGAAATCGGTTTCCTGCAATTCTGCCCCGCTTTCAAGTCCTCTTGGCAGACTTACTTCAGTCTATTTTTGGACGATAGGTGTCATTTATAACTCTGCAGTTTTGTGAATTACAGTGCCCCTGAGCTCCTTTCTTCAACTCGCTTTCTTTTGAGCTGACTGCAACACCGCAGGATGGCTTCAGGCCCTAATCTGGTTCCGGCACGGCATGCTGAGCCTTTGGTTATTTCCTCTTCCTGGTGGGAAATGAGAGTTAAATTTGCCCGTCCAGACACCTCCAGCTAGTCTCTCATTGGTTCTCCCTATTCCTGTTCATCTTCCGCAGAAATTGCAAACTGGGCCAAACAGGAGGTTAAAGGCGCTGACTCTCCAAGTGGGGAGAGTGTTAGTAAAGCGTCTGGAATGTTGCACCCGAGTACCAGGGGAGGAAAACTGAGACATATTTGAACACGTCTCCCGTTCACATGGTTGATCATACTCTGGGTTCCACATGCATATTTTAGCTGAAGGAAGAATACCTTAAACCTGGAGAGTTGAGGCCCGTGGAATGGGTACCATGCAATATGACTTCAAAGGGTCTTCATTTGCTCACCGAACCTCTCCAATCCTATCACTGCTGCGTTTATGCCCCTGTACACACGCTTGATTCTCTTTTGGAGACATAGCAATCCCTAGGTTTTAAGATACTTACTAGTCAGGTACATTCTTAGGCGTTTAATATGGGGTGTTGAGTCTATTTCGTTGAGCGAGGAGTAGCTCTTGTCTATTCCATATTTGGCTTAAGGAACTTTATCTGTGCTCATTTCAATCTCTGGTTTTATGCAGCACCCCAACTCACCTTTGCCCTTAAGCAAGCATAAGTTGGTTTTCTAAATTTGAGACCCTGTTCTGTTTAGGAATTCAGTTCCTGTGTAGGCAAGTTTAAATTCCGTGTATTAGTGATATCTTATGATGTTTCTTTTTCTGTGTGACTTATTTCAGTTAGAATCATGGTACCTGAATCCACTCATTATGCTGCTACAGGCCTGATGACATAGATTTCATTGCTGAGTGATACTGCATTGTACGTAAGTACCACAAGTTCTTTATTCATTTTTCACTTTCTGTGATATTGAACTTGTACGGTAAACGAGGTTCTTGTAAACAGAGGCGTCCCAAACTTTGGGGTGGCTGTGTCTTTTTGATTTTAATTTCCCTAAGCTATAGGACCATAAGTGGAAGTGCCCTAGGCTCTGTTGCTTTGTTTTTTAGATGTTTCAGGAAACACCATTCACTTCTCCCGAGTGTCTGTTGGCAATTTACATCCCGCCCATCAGCATAACAAGGCTCCCAGTTCTCCATGGCCTGTCCTGCCTTTCTGGATTTTACACTTTTTTCAGATGGCCCTTTAGACCGGGGGGCAGTGAGACCTCATTGTAGTGCAGATTTCCTTTGCAAGCTTGCTTGGTTGGCCAAAAAGGGCGTATGCGTTTTTTCCTGAATATATTCAGGAAAAAACGCATACGCCCTTTTTGGCCAAGTGCATCATTGTGGACGTTCTGCCTCTTTTCCTATGCTTTCAATGCAATTCCAGTCTACCTCCTGAAATCGGTTTCCTGCAATTCTGCCCCTCTTTCAAGGCCTCTTGGCAGCCTTACTTCAGTATATTTTTGGACGATAGCTGTCATTTATAACGCTGCAGGTTTGTGAATTACAGTGACCCCGAGCTCCTTTCTTCAACTCGCTTTCTTTTGAGCTGGCCGCAACACCGCAGGATGGCTTCAGGCCCTAATCTGGTTCCGGCACGGCATGCTGAGCCTTTGGTTATTTCCTCTTCCTGGTGGGAAATGAGAGTTAAATTTGCCCGTCCAGACACCTCCAGCTAGTCTCTCATTGGTTCTCCCTATTCCTGTTCATCTTCCGCAGAAATTGCAAACTGGGCCAAACAGGAGGTTAAAGGCGCTGACTCTCCAAGTGGGGAGAGTGTTAGTAAAGCGTCTGGAATGTTGCACCCGAGTACCAGGGGAGGAAAACTGAGACATATTTGAACACGTCTCCCGTTCACACGGTTGATCATACTCTGGTTCCACATGCATGTTTTAGCTGAAGGAAGAATACCTTAAACCTGGAGAGTTGAGACCCGTGGAATGGGTACCATGCAATATGACTTCAAAGGGTCTTCCTTTGCTCACCGAACCTCTCCAATCCTATCACTGCTGCGTTTATGCCCCTGTACACACGCTTGATTCTCTTTCGGAGACATAGCAATCCATAGGTTTTAAGATACTTACTAGTCAGGTACATTCTTAGGCGTTTAATATGGGGTGTTGAGTCCATTTCGTTGAGCAAGGAGTAGCTCTTGTCTATTCCATATTTGGCTTAAGGAACTTTATCTGTGCTCATTTCAATCTCTGGTTTTATGCAGCACCCCAACTCACCTTTCCCCTTAAGCAAGCCTAAGTTGGTTTTCTAAATTTGAGACCCTGTTCTGTTTTGGAATTCAGTTCCTGTGTAGGCAAGTTTACATTCCGTGTATTACTGATATCTTATGATGTTTCTTTTTCTGTGTGACTTATTTCAGTTAGAATCATCGTACCTGAATCCACTCATCATGCTGCTACGGGCCTGATGACATAGATTTCATTGCTGAGTGATACTGCATTGTACGTAAGTACCACAAGTTCTTTATTCATTTTTCACTTTCTGTGATATTGAACTTGTACGGTAAACGAGGTTCTTGTAAACAGAGGCGTCCCAAACTTTGGGGTGGCTGTGTCTTTTTGATTTTAATTTCCCTAAGCTATAGGACCATAAGTGGAAGTGCCCTAGGCTCTGTTGCTTTGATTTTTAGATGTTTCAGGAAACACCATACACTTCTCCCGAGTGTCTGTTGGCAATTTACATCCCGCCCATCAGCATAACAAGGCTCCCAGTTCTCCATGGCCTGTCCTGCCTTTCTGGATTTTACACTTTTTTCAGATGGCCCTTTTGACCGGGGGGAAGTGAGACTTCATTGTAGTGCAGATTTCCTTTGCAAGTTTGCTTGGTTGGCCAAAAAGGGCGTATGCGTTTTTTCCTGAATATATTCAGGAAAAAACGCATACGCCCTTTTTGGCCAAGTGCATCATTGTGGACGTTCTGCCTCTTTTCCTATGCTTTCAATGCAATTCCAGTCTACCTCCTGAAATCGGTTTCATGCAATTCTGCCCCGCTTTCAAGTCCTCTTGGCAGCCTTACTTCAGTATATTTTTGGACGATAGCTGTCATTTATAACTCTGCAGGTTTGTGAATTACAGTGCCCCTGACCTCCTTTCTTCAACTCGCTTTCTTGTGAGCTGGCCGCAACACCGCAGGATGGCTTCAGGCCCTAATCTGGTTCCGGCACGGCACGCTGAGCCTTTGGTTATTTCCTCTTCCTGGTGGGAAATGAGAGTTAAATTTGCCCATCCAGACACCTCCAGCTAGTCTCTCATTGGTTCTCCCTATTCCTGTTCATCTTCCGCAGAAATTGCAAACTGGGCCAAACAGGAGGTTAAAGGCGCTGACTCTCCAAGTGGGGAGAGTGTTAGTAAAGCGTCTGGAATGTTGCACCCGAGTACCAGGGGAGGAAAACTGAGACATATTTGAACACGTCTCCCGTTCACACGGTTGATCATACTCTGGGTTCCACATGCATGTTTTAGCTGAAGGAAGAATACCTTAAACCTGGAGAGTTGAGACCCGTGGAATGGGTACCATGCAATATGACTTCAAAGGGTCTTCATTTGCTCACCGAACCTCTCCAATCCTATCACTGCTGCGTTTATGCCCCTGTACACACGCTTGATTCTCTTTTGGAGACATAGCAATCCATAGGTTTTAAGATACTTACTAGTCAGGTACATTCTTAGGCCTTTAATATGGGGTGTTGAGTCCATTTCGTTGAGCAAGGAGTAGCTCTTGTCTATTCCATATTTGGCTTAAGGAACTTTATCTGTGCTCATTTCAATCTCTGGTTTTATGCAGCACCCCAACTCACCTTTCCCCTTAAGCAAGCATAAGTTGGTTTTCTAAATTTGAGACCCTGTTCTGTTTTGGAATTCAGTTCCTGTGTAGCCAAGTTTACATTCCGTGTATTAGTGATATCTTATGATGTTTCTTTTTCTGTGTGACTTATTTCAGTTAGAATCATCGTACCTGAATCCACTCATTATGCTGCTACGGGCCTGATGACATAGATTTCATTGCTGAGTGATACTGCATTGTACGTAAGTACCACGAGTTCTTTATCCATTTTTCACTTTCTGTGATATTGAACTTGTACGGTAAATGAGGTTCTTGTAAACAGAGGCGTCCCAAACTTTGGGGTGGCTGTGTCTTTTTGATTTTAATTTCCCGAAGCTATAGGACCATAAGTGGAAGTGCCCTAGGCTCTGTTGCTGTGTTTCTTAGATGTTTCAGGAAACACCATACACTTCTCCCGAGTGTCTGTTGGCAATTTACATCCCGGCCATCAGCATAACAAGGCTCCCAGTTCTCCATGGCCTGTCCTGCCTTTCTGGATTTTACACTTTTTTCAGATGGCCCTTTTGACCGGGGGGAAGTGAGACTTCATTGTAGTGCAGATTTCCTTTGCAAGCTTGCTTGGTTGGCCAAAAAGGGCGTATGCGTTTTTTCCTGAATATATTCAGGAAAAAACGCATACGCCCTTTTTGGCCAAGTGCATCATTGTGGACGTTCTGCCTCTTTTCCTATTCTTTCAATGCAATTCCAGTCTACCTCCTGAAATCGGTTTCATGCAATTCTGCCCCGCTTTCAAGTCCTCTTGGCAGCCTTACTTCAGTATATTTTTGGACGATAGCTGTCATTTATAACTCTGCAGGTTTGTGAATTACAGTGCCCCTGACCTCCTTTCTTCAACTCGCTTTCTTGTGAGCTGGCCGCAACACCGCAGGATGGCTTCAGGCCCTAATCTGGTTCCGGCACGGCACGCTGAGCCTTTGGTTATTTCCTCTTCTTGGTGGGAAATGAGAGTTAAATTTGCCCATCCAGACACCTCCAGCTAGTCTCTCATTGGTTCTCCCTATTCCTGTTCATCTTCCGCAGAAATTGCAAACTGGGCCAAACAGGAGGTTAAAGGCGCTGACTCTCCAAGTGGGGAGAGTGTTAGTAAAGCGTCTGGAATGTTGCACCCGAGTACCAGGGGAGGAAAACTGAGACATATTTGAACACGTCTCCCGTTCACACGGTTGATCATACTCTGGGTTCCACATGCATGTTTTAGCTGAAGGAAGAATACCTTAAACCTAGAGAGTTGAGACCCGTCGAATGGGTACCATGCAATATGACTTCAAAGGGTCTTCATTTGCTCACCGAACCTCTCCAATCGTATCAGTGCTGCGTTTATGCCCCTGTACACATGCTTGATTCTCTTTCGGACATAGCAATCCCTAGGTTTTAAGATACTTGCTAGTCAGGTACATTCTTAGGAATTTAATATGGGGTGTTGAGTCCGTTTCGTTGAACAAGGAGTAATTTTTGTCTATTCCATATTTGGCTTAAGGAACTTTATCTGTGCTCATTTCAATCTCTGGTTTTATGCAGCACCCCAACTCACCTTTCCCCTTAAGCAAGCATAAGTTGGTTTCCTAAATTTGAGACCCTGTTCTGTTATGGAATTCAGTTCCTGTGTAGCCAAGTTTACATTCCGTGTATTAGTGATATCTTATGATGTTTCTTTTTCTGTGTGACTTATTTCAGTTAGAATCATCGTACCTGAATCCACTCATTATGCTGCTACGGGCCTGATGACATAGATTTCATTGCTGAGTGATACTGCATTGTACGTAAGTACCACAAGTTCTTTATCCATTTTTCACTTTCTGTGATATTGAACTTGTACGGTAACCGAGGTTCTTGTAAACAGAGGCGTCCCAAACTTTGGGGTGGCTGTGTCTTTTTGATTTTAATTTCCCGAAGCTATAGCACCATAAGTGGAAGTGCCCTAGGCTCTGTTGCTTTGTTTTTTAGATGTTTCAGGAAACACCATTCACTTCTCCCGAGTGTCTGTTGGCAATTTACATCCCGCCCATCAGCATAACAAGGCTCCCAGTTCTCCATGGCCTGTCCTGCCTTTCTGGATTTTACACTTTTTTCAGATGGCCCTTTTGACCGGGAGGAAGTGAGACTTCATTGTAGTGCAGATTTCCTTTGCAAGCTTGCTTGGTTGGCCAAAAAGGGCGTATGCGTTTTTTCCTGAATATATTCAGGAAAAAACGCATACGCCCTTTTTGGCCAAGTGCATCATTGTGGACGTTCTGCCTCTTTTCCTATGCTTTCAATGCAATTCCAGTCTACCTCCTGAAATCGGTTTCCTGCAATTCTGCCCCGCTTTCAAGTCCTCTTGGCAGACTTACTTCAGTCTATTTTTGGACGATAGGTGTCATTTATAACTCTGCACGTTTGTGAATTACAGTGCCCCTGAGCTCCTTTCTTCAACTCGCTTTCTTTTGAGCTGACCGCAACACCGCAGGATGGCTTCAGGCCCTAATCTGGTTCCGGCACGGCATGCTGAGCCTTTGGTTATTTCCTCTTCCTGGTGGGAAATGAGAGTTAAATTTGCGCGTCCAGACACCTCCAGCTAGTCTCTCATTGGTTCTCCCTATTCCTGTTCATCTTCCGCAGAAATTGCAAACTGGGCCAAACAGGAGGTTAAAGGCGCTGACTCTCCAAGTGGGGAGAGTGTTAGTAAAGCGTCTGGAATGTTGCACCCGAGTACCAGGGGAGGAAAACTGAGACATATTTGAACACGTCTCCCGTTCACATGGTTGATCATACTCTGGGTTCCACATGCATATTTTAGCTGAAGGAAGAATACCTTAAACCTGGAGAGTTGAGGCCCGTGGAATGGGTACCATGCAATATGACTTCAAAGGGTCTTCATTTGCTCACCGAACCTCTCCAATCCTATCACTGCTGCGTTTATGCCCCTGTACACACGCTTGATTCTCTTTTGGAGACATAGCAATCCCTAGGTTTTAAGATACTTACTAGTCAGGTACATTCTTAGGCGTTTAATATGGGGTGTTGAGTCTATTTCGTTGAGCTAGGAGTAGCTCTTGTCTATTCCATATTTGGCTTAAGGAACTTTATCTGTGCTCATTTCAATCTCTGGTTTTATGCAGCACCCCAACTCACCTTTCCCCTTAAGCAAGCATAAGTTGGTTTTCTAAATTTGAGACCCTGTTCTGTTTTGGAATTCAGTTCCTGTGTAGGCAAGTTTACATTCCGTGTATTAGTGATATCTTATGATGTTTCTTTTTCTGTGTGACTTATTTCAGTTAGAATCATCGTACCTGAATCCACTCATCATGCTGCTACGGGCCTGATGACATAGATTTCATTGCTGAGTGATACTGCATTGTACGTAAGTACCACAAGTTCTTTATTCATTTTTCACTTTCTGTGATATTGAACTTGTACGGTAAATGAGGTTCTTGTAAACAGAGGCGTCCCAAACTTTGGGGTGGCTGTGTCTTTTTGATTTTAATTTCCCTAAGCTATAGGACCATAAGTGGAAGTGCCCTAGGCTCTGTTGTTTTGTTTTTTAGATGTTTCAGGAAACACCATACACTTCTCCCGAGTGTCTGTTGGCAATTTACATCCCGCCCATCAGCATAACAAGGCTCCCAGTTCTCCATGGCCTGTCCTGCCTTTCTGGATTTTACACTTTTTTCAGATGGCCCTTTTGACCGGGGGGAAGTGAGACTTCATTGTAGTGCAGATTTCCTTTGCAAGCTTGCTTGGTTGGCCAAAAAGGGCGTATGCGTTTTTTCCTGAATATATTCAGGAAAAAACGCATACGCCCTTTTTGGCCAAGTGCATCATTGTGGACGTTCTGCCTCTTTTCCTATGCTTTCAATGCAATTCCAGTCTACCTCCTGAAATCGGTTTCCTGCAATTCTGCCCCGCTTTCAAGTCCTCTTGGCAGCCTTACTTCAGTCTATTTTTGGACGATAGCTGTCATTTATAACGCTGCAGGTTTGTGAATTACAGTGCCCCTGAGCTCCTTTCTTCAACTCGATTTCTTTTGAGCTGGCCGCAACACCGCAGGATGGCTTCAGGCCCTAATCTGGTTCCGGCATGGCACGCTGAGCCTTTGGTTATTTCCTCTTCCTGGTGGGAAATGAGAGTTAAATTTGCCCGTCCAGACACCTCCAGCTAGTCTCTCATTGGTTCTCCCTATTCCTGTTCATCTTCCGTAGAAATTGCAAACTGGGCCAAACAGGAGGTTAAAGGCGCTGACTCTCCAAGTGGGGAGAGTGTTAGTAAAGCGTCTGGAATGTTGCACCCGAGTACCAGGGGAGGAAAACTGAGACATATTTGAACACGTCTCCCGTTCACACGGTTGATCATACTCTGGTTCCACATGCATGTTTTAGCTGAAGGAAGAATACCTTAAACCTGGAGAGTTGAGACCCGTGGAATGGGTACCATGCAATATGACTTCAAAGGGTCTTCCTTTGCTCACCGAACCTCTCCAATCCTATCACTGCTGCGTTTATGCCCCTGTACACATGCTTGATTCTCTTTCGGAGACATAGCAATCCATAGGTTTTAAGATACTTACTAGTCAGGTACATTCTTAGGCGTTTAATATGGGGTGTTGAGTCCATTTCGTTGAGCAAGGAGTAGCTCTTGTCTATTCCATATATGGCTTAAGGAACTTTATCTGTGCTCATTTCAATCTCTGGTTTTATGCAGCACCCCAACTCACCTTTCCCCTTAAGCAAGCATAAGTTGGTTTTCTAAATTTGAGACCCTGTTCTGTTCTGTAATTCAGTTCCTCTGTAGCCAAGTTTACATTCCGTGTATTACTGATATCTTATGACGTTTCTTTTTCTGTGTGACTTATTTCAGTTAGAATCATCATACCTGAATCTACTCATTGTGCTGCTAAGGGCCTGATGACATAGATTTCATTGCTGAGTGATATTGCTTTGTAAGTAAATACCACAACTTCTTTATCCATTTTTCACTTTCTGCGATGTTGAACTTGTACTGTAAACGAGGTTCTTGTAAACAGAGGCGTCCCAAACTTTGGGGTGGCTGTGTCTTTTTGATTTTAATTTCCCTAAGCTATAGGACCATAAGTGGAAGTGCCCTAGGCTCTGTTGCTTTGTTTTTTAGATGTTTCAGGAAACACCATACACTTCTCCCGAGTGTCTGTTGGCAATTTACATCCCGCCCATCAGCATAACAAGGCTCCCAGTTCTCCATGGCCTGTCCTGCCTTTCTTGATTTTACACTTTTTTCAGATGGCCCTTTTGACCGGGGGGCAGTGAGACTTCATTGTAGTGCAGATTTCCTTTGCAAGCTTCCTTGGTTGGCCAAAAAGGGCGTATGCGTTTTTTCCTGAATATATTCAGGAAAAAACGCATACGCCCTTTTTGGCCAAGTGCATCATTGTGGACGTTCTGCCTCTTTTCCTATGCTTTCAATGCAATTCCAGTCTACCTCCTGAAATCAGTTTCCTGCAATTCTGCCCCGCTTTCAAGTCCTCTTGGCAGCCTTACTTCAGTATATTTTTGGACGATAGCTGTCATTTATAACTCTGCAGGTTTGTGAATTACAGTGCCCCTGAGCTCCTTTCTTCAACTCGATTTCTTTTGAGCTGGCCGCAACACCGCAGGATGGCTTCAGGCCCTAATCTGGTTCCGGCATGGCACGCTGAGCCTTTGGTTATTTCCTCTTCCTGGTGGGAAATGAGAGTTAAATTTGCCCGTCCAGACACCTCCAGCTAGTCTCTCATTGGTTCTCCCTATTCCTGTTCATCTTCCGTAGAAATTGCAAACTGGGCCAAACAGGAGGTTAAAGGCGTTGACTCTCCAAGTCGGGAGAGTGTTAGTAAAGCGTCTGGAATGTTGCACCCAAGTTCCAGGGTACGAAAACTGAGACATATTTGAACACGTCTCTCGATCACATGGTTGATTATACTCTAGGTTCCACATGCATGTTTTAGCTGAAGGAAGAATACCTTAATCCTGGGTAGTTGAAACCCGTGGAATGGGTACCATGCAAAATGACTTCAAAGGGTCTTCATTTGCTCACCGAACCTCTGCAATCCTATCACTGCTGCGTTTATGCCCCTGTACACATGCTTGATTCTCTTTCGGAGACATAGCAATCCATAGGTTTTAAGATACTTACTAGTCAGGTACATTCTTAGGCGTTTAATATGCGGTGTTGAGTCCATTTCGTTGAGCAAGGAGTAGCTCTTGTCTATTCCATATTTGGCTTAAGGAACTTTATCTGTGCTCATTTCAATTTCTGGTTTTATGCAGCACCCCAACTCACCTTTCCCCTTAAGCAAGCATAAGTTGGTTTTCTAAATTTGAGACACTGTTCTGTTCTGGAATTCAGTTCCTGTGTAGCCAAGTTTACATTCCGTGTATTACTGATATCTTATGATGTTTCTTTTTCTGTGTGACTTATTTCAGTTAGAATCATCATACCTGAATCCACTCATTGTGCTGCTAAGGGCCTGATGACATAGATTTCATTGCTGAGTGATACTGCATTGTGCGTAAGTACCACAAGTTCTTTATCCATTTTTCACTTTCTGCGATGTTGAACTTGTACTGTAAACGAGGTTCTTGTAAACAGAGGCGTCCCAAACTTTGGGGTGGCTGTGTCTTTTTGATTTTAATTTCCCTCAGCTATAGGACCATAAGTGGAAGTGCCCTAGGCTCTGTTGCTTTGTTTTTTAGATGTTTCAGGAAACACCATACACTTCTCCTGAGTGTCTGTTGGCAATTTACATCCCGCCCATCAGCATAACAAGGCTCCCAGTTCTCCATGGCCTGTCCTGCCTTTCTGGATTTTACACTTTTTTCAGATGGCCCTTTTGACCGGGGGGAAGTGAGACTTCATTGTAGTGCAGATTTCCTTTGCAAGCTTGCTTGGTTGGCCAAAAAGGGCGTATGCGTTTTTTCCTGAATATATTCAGGAAAAAACGCATACGCCCTTTTTGGCCAAGTGCATCATTGTGGACGTTCTGCCTCTTTTCCTATGCTTTCAATGCAATTCCAGTCTACCTCCTGAAATCGGTTTCCTGCAATTCTGCCCCGCTTTCAAGTCCTCTTGGCAGACTTACTTCAGTCTATTTTTGGACGATAGGTGTCATTTATAACTCTGCAGTTTTGTGAATTACAGTGCCCCTGAGCTCCTTTCTTCAACTCGCTTTCTTTTGAGCTGACCGCAACACCGCAGGATGGCTTCAGGCCCTAATCTGGTTCCGGCACGGCATGCTGAGCCTTTGGTTATTTCCTCTTCCTGGTGGGAAATGAGAGTTAAATTTGCCCGTCCAGACACCTCCAGCTAGTCTCTCATTGGTTCTCCCTATTCCTGTTCATCTTCCGCAGAAATTGCAAACTGGGCCAAACAGGAGGTTAAAGGCGCTGACTCTCCAAGTGGGGAGAGTGTTAGTAAAGCGTCTGGAATGTTGCACCCGAGTACCAGGGGAGGAAAACTGAGACATATTTGAACACGTCTCCCGTTCACACGGTTGATCATACTCTGGTTCCACATGCATGTTTTAGCTTAAGGAAGAATACCTTAAACCTGGAGAGTTGAGACCCGTGGAATGGGTACCATGCAATATGACTTCAAAGGGTCTTCGTTTGCTCACCGAACCTCTCCAATCCTATCACTGCTGCGTTTATGCCCCTGTACACATGCTTGATTCTCTTTCGGAGACATAGCAATCCCTAGGTTTTAAGATACTTACTAGTCAGGTACATTCTTAGGCGTTTAATATGGGGTGTTGAGTCCATTTCGTTGAGCAAGGTGTAGCTCTTGTCTATTCCATATTTGGCTTAAGGAACTTTATCTGTGCTCATTTCAATCTCTGGTTTTATGCAGCACCCCAACTCACCTTTCCCCTTAAGCAAGCCTAAGTTGGTTTTCTAAATTTGAGACCCTGTTCTGTTTTGGAATTCAGTTCCTGTGTAGGCAAGTTTACATTCCGTGTATTACTTATATCTTATGACGTTTCTTTTTCTGTGTGACTTATTTCAGTTAGAATCATCATACCTGAATCTACTCATTGTGCTGCTAAGGGCCTGATGACATAGATTTCATTGCTGAGTGATATTGCTTTGTAAGTAAATACCACAACTTCTTTATCCATTTTTCACTTTCTGCGATGTTGAACTTGTACTGTAAACGAGGTTCTTGTAAACAGAGGCGTCCCAAACTTTGGGGTGGCTGTGTCTTTTTTATTTTAATTTCCCTAAGCTATAGGACCATAAGTGGAAGTGCCCTAGGCTCTGTTGCTTTGTTTTTTAGATGTTTCAGGAAACACCATACACTTCTCCCGAGTGTCTGTTGGCAATTTACATCCCGCCCATCAGCATAACAAGGCTCCCAGTTCTCCATGGCCTGTCCTGCCTTTCTTGATTTTACACTTTTTTCAGATGGCCCTTTTGACCGGGGGGAAGTGAGACTTCATTGTAGTGCAGATTTCCTTTGCAAGCTTGCTTGGTTGGCCAAAAAGGGCGTATGCGTTTTTTCCTGAATATATTCAGGAAAAAACGCATACGCCCTTTTTGGCCAAGTGCATCATTGTGGACGTTCTGCCTCTTTTCCTATGCTTTCAATGCAATTCCAGTCTACCTCCTGAAATCAGTTTCCTGCAATTCTGCCCCGCTTTCAAGTCCTCTTGGCAGCCTTACTTCAGTATATTTTTGGACGATAGCTGTCATTTATAACTCTGCAGGTTTGTGAATTACAGTGCCCCTGAGCTCCTTTCTTCAACTTGATTTCTTTTGAGCTGGCCGCAACACCGCAGGATGGCTTCAGGCCCTAATCTGGTTCCGGCATGGCACGCTGAGCCTTTGGTTATTTCCTCTTCCTGGTGGGAAATGAGAGTTAAATTTGCCCGTCCAGACACCTCCAGCTAGTCTCTCATTGGTTCTCCCTATTCCTGTTCATCTTCCGTAGAAATTGCAAACTGGGCCAAACAGGAGGTTAAAGGCGTTGACTCTCCAAGTCGGGATAGTGTTAGTAAAGCGTCTGGAATGTTGCACCCAAGTTCCAGGGTACGAAAACTGAGACATATTTGAACACGTCTCTCGATCACATGGTTGATCATACTCTAGGTTCCACATGCATGTTTTAGCTGAAGGAAGAATACCTTAATCCTGGGTAGTTGAAACCCGTGGAATGGGTACCATGCAAAATGACTTCAAAGGGTCTTCATTTGCTCACCGAACCTCTGCAATCCTATCACTGCTGCGTTTATGCCCCTGTACACATGCTTGATTCTCTTTCGGAGACATAGCAATCCATAGGTTTTAAGATACTTACTAGTCAGGTACATTCTTAGGCGTTTAATATGCGGCGTTGAGTCCATTTCGTTGAGCAAGGAGTAGCTCTTGTCTATTCCATATTTGGCTTAAGGAACTTTATCTGTGCTCATTTCAATTTCTGGTTTTATGCAGCACCCCAACTCACCTTTCCCCTTAAGCAAGCATAAGTTGGTTTTCTAAATTTGAGACACTGTTCTGTTCTGGAATTCAGTTCCTGTGTAGCCAAGTTTACATTCCGTGTATTACTGATATCTTATGATGTTTCTTTTTCTGTGTGACTTATTTCAGTTAGAATCATCATACCTGAATCCACTTATTGTGCTGCTAAGGGCCTGATGACATAGATTTCATTGCTGAGTGATACTGCATTGTGCATAAGTACCACAAGTTCTTTATCCATTTTTCACTTTCTGCGATGTTGAACTTGTACTGTAAACGAGGTTCTTGTAAACAGAGGCGTCCCAAACTTTGGGGTGGCTGTGTCTTTTTGATTTTAATTTCCCTCAGCTATAGGACCATAAGTGGAAGTGCCCTAGGCTCTGTTGCTTTGTTTTTTAGATGTTTCAGGAAACACCATACACTTCTCCTGAGTGTCTGTTGGCAATTTACATCCCGCCCATCAGCATAACAAGGCTCCCAGTTCTCCATGGCCTGTCCTGCCTTTCTGGATTTTACACTTTTTTCAGATGGCCCTTTTGACCGGGGGGAAGTGAGACTTCATTGTAGTGCAGATTTCCTTTGCAAGCTTGCTTGGTTGGCCAAAAAGGGCGTATGCGTTTTTTCCTGAATATATTCAGGAAAAAACGCATACGCCCTTTTTGGCCAAGTGCATCATTGTGGACGTTCTGCCTCTTTTCCTATGCTTTCAATGCAATTCCAGTCTACCTCCTGAAATCGGTTTCCTGCAATTCTGCCCCGCTTTCAAGTCCTCTTGGCAGACTTACTTCAGTCTATTTTTGGACGATAGGTGTCATTTATAACTCTGCAGTTTTGTGAATTACAGTGCCCCTGAGCTCCTTTCTTCAACTCGCTTTCTTTTGAGCTGACCGCAACACCGCAGGATGGCTTCAGGCCCTAATCTGGTTCCGGCACGGCATGCTGAGCCTTTGGTTATTTCCTCTTCCTGGTGGGAAATGAGAGTTAAATTTGCCCGTCCAGACACCTCCAGCTAGTCTCTCATTGGTTCTCCCTATTCCTGTTCATCTTCCGCAGAAATTGCAAACTGGGCCAAACAGGAGGTTAAAGGCGCTGACTCTCCAAGTGGGGAGAGTGTTAGTAAAGCGTCTGGAATGTTGCACCCGAGTACCAGGGGAGGAAAACTGAGACATATTTGAACACGTCTCCCGTTCACATGGTTGATCATACTCTGGGTTCCACATGCATATTTTAGCTGAAGGAAGAATACCTTAAACCTGGAGAGTTGAGGCCCGTGGAATGGGTACCATGCAATATGACTTCAAAGGGTCTTCATTTGCTCACCGAACCTCTCCAATCCTATCACTGCTGCGTTTATGCCCCTGTACACACGCTTGATTCTCTTTTGGAGACATAGCAATCCCTAGGTTTTAAGATACTTACTAGTCAGGTACATTCTTAGGCGTTTAATATGGGGTGTTGAGTCTATTTCGTTGAGCTAGGAGTAGCTCTTGTCTATTCCATATTTGGCTTAAGGAACTTTATCTGTGCTCATTTCAATCTCTGGTTTTATGCAGCACCCCAACTCACCTTTCCCCTTAAGCAAGCATAAGTTGGTTTTCTAAATTTGAGACCCTGTTCTGTTTTGGAATTCAGTTCCTGTGTAGGCAAGTTTACATTCCGTGTATTACTTATATCTTATGACGTTTCTTTTTCTGTGTGACTTATTTCAGTTAGAATCATCGTACCTGAATCCACTCATTATGCTGCTACAGGCCTGATGACATAGATTTCATTGCTGAGTGATACTGCATTGTACATAAGTACCACAAGTTCTTTATTCATTTTTCACTTTCTGTGATATTGAACTTGTATGGTAAACGAGGTTCTTGTAAACAGAGGCGTCCCAAACTTTGGGGTGGCTGTGTCTTTTTGATTTTAATTTCCCTAAGCTATAGGACCATAAGTGGAAGTGCCCTAGGCTCTGTTGCTTTGTTTTTTAGATGTTTCAGGAAACACCATTCACTTCTCCGGAGTGTCTGTTGGCAATTTACATCCCGCCCATCAGCATAACAAGGCTCCCAGTTCTCCATGGCCTGTCCTGCCTTTCTGGATTTTACACTTTTTTCAGATGGCCCTTTAGACTGGGGGGCAGTGAGACTTCATTGTAGTGCAGATTTCCTTTGCAAGCTTGCTTGGTTGGCCAAAAAGGGCGTATGCGTTTTTTCCTGAATATATTCAGGAAAAAACGCATACGCCCTTTTTGGCCAAGTGCATCATTGTGGACGTTCTGCCTCTTTTCCTATGCTTTCAATGCAATTCCAGTCTACCTCCTGAAATCGGTTTCCTGCAATTCTGCCCCGCTTTCAAGTCCTCTTGGCAGCCTTACTTCAGTATATTTTTGGACGATAGCTGTCATTTATAACGCTGCAGGTTTGTGAATTACAGTGCCCCTGAGCTCCTTTCTTCAACTCGCTTTCTTGTGACCTGGCCGCAACACCGCAGGATGGCTTCAGGCCCTAATCTGGTTCCGGCACGGCATGCTGAGCCTTTGGTTATTTCCTCTTCCTGGTGGGAAATGAGAGTTAAATTTGCCCGTCCAGACACCTCCAGCTAGTCTCTCATTGGTTCTCCCTATTCCTGTTCATCTTCCGCAGAAATTGCAAACTGGGCCAAACAGGAGGTTAAAGGCGCTGACTCTCCAAGTGGGGAGAGTGTTAGTAAAGCGTCTGGAATGTTGCACCCGAGTACCAGGGGAGGAAAACTGAGACATTAGAACACGTCTCCCGTTCACACGGTTGATCATACTCTGGTTCCACATGCATGTTTTAGCTGAAGGAAGAATACCTTAAACCTGGAGAGTTGAGACCCGTGGAATGGGTACCATGCAATATGACTTCAAAGGGTCTTCGTTTGCTCACCGAACCTCTCCAATCCTATCACTGCTGCGTTTATGCCCCTGTACACATGCTTGATTCTCTTTCGGAGACATAGCAATCCCTAGGTTTTAAGATACTTACTAGTCAGGTACATTCTTAGGCGTTTAATATGGGGTGTTGAGTCCATTTCGTTGAGCAAGGTGTAGCTCTTGTCTATTCCATATTTGGCTTAAGGAACTTTATCTGTGCTCATTTCAATCTCTGGTTTTATGCAGCACCCCAACTCACCTTTCCCCTTAAGCAAGCCTAAGTTGGTTTTCTAAATTTGAGACCCTGTTCTGTTTTGGAATTCAGTTCCTGTGTAGGCAAGTTTACATTCCGTGTATTACTTATATCTTATGACCTTTCTTTTTCTGTGTGACTTATTTCAGTTAGAATCATCATACCTGAATCTACTCATTGTGCTGCTAAGGGCCTGATGACATAGATTTCATTGCTGAGTGATATTGCTTTGTAAGTAAATACCACAACTTCTTTATCCATTTTTCACTTTCTGCGATGTTGAACTTGTACTGTAAACGAGGTTCTTGTAAACAGAGGCGTCCCAAACTTTGGGGTGGCTGTGTCTTTTTGATTTTAATTTCCCTAAGCTATAGGACCATAAGTGGAAGTGCCCTAGGCTCTGTTGCTTTGTTTTTTAGATGTTTCAGGAAACACCATACACTTCTCCCGAGTGTCTGTTGGCAATTTACATCCCGCCCATCAGCATAACAAGGCTCCCAGTTCTCCATGGCCTGTCCTGCCTTTCTGGATTTTACACTTTTTTCAGATGGCCCTTTTGACCGGGGGGAAGTGAGACTTCATTGTAGTGCAGATTTCCTTTGCAAGCTTGCTTGGTTGGCCAAAAAGGGCGTATGCGTTTTTTCCTGAATATATTCAGGAAAAAACGCATACGCCCTTTTTGGCCAAGTGCATCATTGTGGACGTTCTGCCTCTTTTCCTATGCTTTCAATGCAATTCCAGTCTACCTCCTGAAATCAGTTTCCTGCAATTCTGCCCCGCTTTCAAGTCCTCTTGGCAGCCTTACTTCAGTCTATTTTTGGACGATAGCTGTCATTTATAACTCTGCATGTTTGTGAATTACAGTGCCCCTGAGCTCCTTTCTTCAACTCGATTTCTTTTGAGCTGGCCGCAACACCGCAGGATGGCTTCAGGCCCTAATCTGGTTCCGGCATGGCACGCTGAGCCTTTGGTTATTTCCTCTTCCTGGTGGGATATGAGAGTTAAATTTGCCCGTCCAGACACCTCCAGCTAGTCTCTCATTGGTTCTCCCTATTCCTGTTCATCTTCCGTAGAAATTGCAAACTGGGCCAAACAGGAGGTTAAAGGCGTTGACTCTCCAAGTCGGGAGAGTGTTAGTAAAGCGTCTGGAATGTTGCACCCAAGTTCCAGGGTACGAAAACTGAGACATATTTGAACACGTCTCCCGATCACATGGTTGATCATACTCTAGGTTCCACATGCATGTTTTAGCTGAAGGAAGAATACCTTAATCCTGGGTAGTTGAAACCCGTGGAATGGGTACCATGCAATATGACTTCAAAGGGTCTTCATTTGCTCACCGAACCTCTGCAATCCTATCACTGCTGCGTTTATGCCCCTGTACACATGCTTGATTCTCTTTCGGAGACATAGCAATCCATAGGTTTTAAGATACTTACTAGTCAGGTACATTCTTAGGCGTTTAATATGCGGTGTTGAGTCCATTTCGTTGAGCAAGGAGTAGCTCTTGTCTATTCCATATTTGGCTTAAGGAACTTTATCTGTGCTCATTTCAATCTCTGGTTTTATGCAGCACCCCAACTCACCTTTCCCCTTAAGCAAGCATAAGTTGGTTTTCTAAATTTGAGACACTGTTCTGTTCTGGAATTCAGTTCCTGTGTAGCCAAGTTTACATTCCGTGTATTACTGATATCTTATGATGTTTCTTTTTCTGTGTGACTTATTTCAGTTAGAATCATCATACCTGAATCCACTCATTGTGCTGCTAAGGGCCTGATGACATAGATTTCATTGCTGAGTGATACTGCATTGTGCGTAAGTACCACAAGTTCTTTATCCATTTTTCACTTTCTGCGATGTTGAACTTGTACGGTAAACTAGGTTCTTGTAAACAGAGGCGTCCCAAACTTTGGGGTGGCTGTGTCTTTTTGATTTTAATTTCCCTCAGCTATAGGACCATAAGTGGAAGTGCCCTAGACTCTGTTGCTTTGTTTTTTAGATGTTTCAGGAAACACCATACACTTCTCCCGAGTGTCTGTTGGCAATTTACATCCCGCCCATCAGCATAACAAGGCTCCCAGTTCTCCATGGCCTGTCCTGCCTTTCTGGATTTTACACTTTTTTCAGATGGCCCTTTTGACCGGGGGGAAGTGAGACTTCATTGTAGTGCAGATTTCCTTTGCAAGCTTGCTTGGTTGGTCAAAAAGGGCGTATGCGTTTTTTCCTGAATATATTCAGGAAAAAACGCATACGCCCTTTTTGGCCAAGTGCATCATTGTGGACGTTCTGCCTCTTTTCCTATGCTTTCAATGCAATTCCAGTCTACCTCCTGAAATCGGTTTCCTGCAATTCTGCCCCGCTTTCAAGTCCTCTTGGCAGCCTTACTTCAGTCTATTTTTGGACGATAGCCGTCATTTATAACTTTGCAGGTTTGTGAATTACAGTGCCCCTGAGCTCCTTTCTTCAACTCGCTTTCTTTTGAGCTGACCGCAACACCGCAGGATGGCTTCAGGCCCTAATCTGGTTCCGGCACGGCACGATGAGCCTTTGGTTATTTCCTCTTCCTGCTGGGAAATGAGAGTTAAATTTGCCCGTCCAGACACCTCCAGCTAGTCTCTCATTGGTTCTCCCTATTCCTGTTCATCTTCCGCAGAAATTGCAAACTGGGCCAAACAAGAGGTTAAAGGCGTTGACTCTCCAAGTGGGGAGAGTGTTAGTAAAGCGTCTGGAATGTTGCACCCGAGTACCAGGGGAGGAAAACTGAGACATATTTGAACACGTCTCCCGTTCACATGGTTGATCATACTCTGGGTTCCACATGCATATTTTAGCTGAAGGAAGAATACCTTAAACCTGGAGAGTTGAGGCCCGTGGAATGGGTACCATGCAATATGACTTCAAAGGGTCTTCATTTGCTCACCGAACCTCTCCAATCCTATCACTGCTGCGTTTATGCCCCTGTACACACGCTTGATTCTCTTTTGGAGACATAGCAATCCCTAGGTTTTAAGATACTTACTAGTCAGGTACATTCTTAGGCGTTTAATATGGGGTGTTGAGTCTATTTCGTTGAGCTAGGAGTAGGTCTTGTCTATTCCATATTTGGCTTAAGGAACTTTATCTGTGCTCATTTCAATCTCTGGTTTTATGCAGCACCCCAACTCACCTTTGCCCTTAAGCAAGCATAAGTTGGTTTTCTAAATTTGAGACCCTGTTCTGTTTAGGAATTCAGTTCCTGTGTAGGCAAGTTTACATTCCGTGTATTAGTGATATCTTATGATGTTTCTTTTTCTGTGTGACTTATTTCAGTTAGAATCATGGTACCTGAATCCACTCATTATGCTGCTACAGGCCTGATGACATAGATTTCATTGCTGAGTGATACTGCATTGTACGTAAGTACCACAAGTTCTTTATTCATTTTTCACTTTCTGTGATATTGAACTTGTACGGTAAACGAGGTTCTTGTAAACAGAGGCGTCCCAAACTTTGGGGTGGCTGTGTCTTTTTGATTTTAATTTCCCTAAGCTATAGGACCATAAGTGGAAGTGCCCTAGGCTCTGTTGCTTTGTTTTTTAGATGTTTCAGGAAACACCATTCACTTCTCCCGAGTGTCTGTTGGCAATTTACATCCCGCCCATCAGCATAACAAGGCTCCCAGTTCTCCATGGCCTGTCCTGCCTTTCTGGATTTTACACTTTTTTCAGATGGCCCTTTAGACCGGGGGGCAGTGAGACTTCATTGTAGTGCAGATTTCCTTTGCAAGCTTGCTTGGTTGGCCAAAAAGGACGTATGCGTTTTTTCCTGAATATATTCAGGAAAAAACGCATACGCCCTTTTTGGCCAAGTGCATCATTGTGGACGTTCTGCCTCTTTTCCTATGCTTTCAATGCAATTCCAGTCTACCTCCTGAAATCGGTTTCCTGCAATTCTGCCCCGCTTTCAAGTCCTCTTGGCAGACTTACTTCAGTCTATTTTTGGACGATAGGTGTCATTTATAACTCTGCAGTTTTGTGAATTACAGTGCCCCTGAGCTCCTTTCTTCAACTCGCTTTCTTTTGAGCTGACTGCAACACCGCAGGATGGCTTCAGGCCCTAATCTGGTTCCGGCACGGCATGCTGAGCCTTTGGTTATTTCCTCTTCCTGGTGGGAAATGAGAGTTAAATTTGCCCGTCCAGACACCTCCAGCTAGTCTCTCATTGGTTCTCCCTATTCCTGTTCATCTTCCGCAGAAATTGCAAACTGGGCCAAACAGGAGGTTAAAGGCGCTGACTCTCCAAGTGGGGAGAGTGTTAGTAAAGCGTCTGGAATGTTGCACCCGAGTACCAGGGGAGGAAAACTGAGACATATTTGAACACGTCTCCCGTTCACATGGTTGATCATACTCTGGGTTCCACATGCATATTTTAGCTGAAGGAAGAATACCTTAAACCTGGAGAGTTGAGGCCCGTGGAATGGGTACCATGCAATATGACTTCAAAGGGTCTTCATTTGCTCACCGAACCTCTCCAATCCTATCACTGCTGCGTTTATGCCCCTGTACACACGCTTGATTCTCTTTTGGAGACATAGCAATCCCTAGGTTTTAAGATACTTACTAGTCAGGTACATTCTTAGGCGTTTAATATGGGGTGTTGAGTCTATTTCGTTGAGCTAGGAGTAGCTCTTGTCTATTCCATATTTGGCTTAAGGAACTTTATCTGTGCTCATTTCAATCTCTGGTTTTATGCAGCACCCCAACTCACCTTTGCCCTTAAGCAAGCATAAGTTGGTTTTCTAAATTTGAGACCCTGTTCTGTTTAGGAATTCAGTTCCTGTGTAGGCAAGTTTACATTCCGTGTATTAGTGATATCTTATGATGTTTCTTTTTCTGTGTGACTTATTTCAGTTAGAATCATGGTACCTGAATCCACTCATTATGCTGCTACAGGCCTGATGACATAGATTTCATTGCTGAGTGATACTGCATTGTACGTAAGTACCACAAGTTCTTTATTCATTTTTCACTTTCTGTGATATTGAACTTGTACGGTAAACGAGGTTCTTGTAAACAGAGGCGTCCCAAACTTTGGGGTGGCTGTGTCTTTTTGATTTTAATTTCCCTAAGCTATAGGACCATAAGTGGAAGTGCCCTAGGCTCTGTTGCTTTGTTTTTTAGATGTTTCAGGAAACACCATTCACTTCTCCCGAGTGTCTGTTGGCAATTTACATCCCGCCCATCAGCATAACAAGGCTCCCAGTTCTCCATGGCCTGTCCTGCCTTTCTGGATTTTACACTTTTTTCAGATGGCCCTTTAGACCGGGGGGCAGTGAGACCTCATTGTAGTGCAGATTTCCTTTGCAAGCTTGCTTGGTTGGCCAAAAAGGGCGTATGCGTTTTTTCCTGAATATATTCAGGAAAAAACGCATACGCCCTTTTTGGCCAAGTGCATCATTGTGGACGTTCTGCCTCTTTTCCTATGCTTTCAATGCAATTCCAGTCTACCTCCTGAAATCGGTTTCCTGCAATTCTGCCCCTCTTTCAAGGCCTCTTGGCAGCCTTACTTCAGTATATTTTTGGACGATAGCTGTCATTTATAACGCTGCAGGTTTGTGAATTACAGTGACCCCGAGCTCCTTTCTTCAACTCGCTTTCTTTTGAGCTGGCCGCAACACCGCAGGATGGCTTCAGGCCCTAATCTGGTTCCGGCACGGCATGCTGAGCCTTTGGTTATTTCCTCTTCCTGGTGGGAAATGAGAGTTAAATTTGCCCGTCCAGACACCTCCAGCTAGTCTCTCATTGGTTCTCCCTATTCCTGTTCATCTTCCGCAGAAATTGCAAACTGGGCCAAACAGGAGGTTAAAGGCGCTGACTCTCCAAGTGGGGAGAGTGTTAGTAAAGCGTCTGGAATGTTGCACCCGAGTACCAGGGGAGGAAAACTGAGACATATTTGAACACGTCTCCCGTTCACACGGTTGATCATACTCTGGTTCCACATGCATGTTTTAGCTGAAGGAAGAATACCTTAAACCTGGAGAGTTGAGACCCGTGGAATGGGTACCATGCAATATGACTTCAAAGGGTCTTCCTTTGCTCACCGAACCTCTCCAATCCTATCACTGCTGCGTTTATGCCCCTGTACACACGCTTGATTCTCTTTCGGAGACATAGCAATCCATAGGTTTTAAGATACTTACTAGTCAGGTACATTCTTAGGCGTTTAATATGGGGTGTTGAGTCCATTTCGTTGAGCAAGGAGTAGCTCTTGTCTATTCCATATTTGGCTTAAGGAACTTTATCTGTGCTCATTTCAATCTCTGGTTTTATGCAGCACCCCAACTCACCTTTCCCCTTAAGCAAGCCTAAGTTGGTTTTCTAAATTTGAGACCCTGTTCTGTTTTGGAATTCAGTTCCTGTGTAGGCAAGTTTACATTCCGTGTATTACTGATATCTTATGATGTTTCTTTTTCTGTGTGACTTATTTCAGTTAGAATCATCGTACCTGAATCCACTCATCATGCTGCTACAGGCCTGATGACATAGATTTCATTGCTGAGTGATACTGCATTGTACGTAAGTACCACAAGTTCTTTATTCATTTTTCACTTTCTGTGATATTGAACTTGTACGGTAAACGAGGTTCTTGTAAACAGAGGCGTCCCAAACTTTGGGGTGGCTGTGTCTTTTTGATTTTAATTTCCCTAAGCTATAGGACCATAAGTGGAAGTGCCCTAGGCTCTGTTGCTTTGATTTTTAGATGTTTCAGGAAACACCATACACTTCTCCCGAGTGTCTGTTGGCAATTTACATCCCGCCCATCAGCATAACAAGGCTCCCAGTTCTCCATGGCCTGTCCTGCCTTTCTGGATTTTACACTTTTTTCAGATGGCCCTTTTGACCGGGGGGAAGTGAGACTTCATTGTAGTGCAGATTTCCTTTGCAAGCTTGCTTGGTTGGCCAAAAAGGGCGTATGCGTTTTTTCCTGAATATATTCAGGAAAAAACGCATACGCCCTTTTTGGCCAAGTGCATCATTGTGGACGTTCTGCCTCTTTTCCTATGCTTTCAATGCAATTCCAGTCTACCTCCTGAAATCGGTTTCCTGCAATTCTGCCCCGCTTTCAAGTCCTCTTGGCAGCCTTACTTCAGTATATTTTTGGACGATAGCTGTCATTTATAACTCTGCATGTTTGCGAATTACAGTGCCCCTGAGCTCCTTTCTTCAACTTGATTTCTTTTGAGCTGGCCGCAACACCGCAGGATGGCTTCAGGCCCTAATCTGGTTCCGGCATGGCACGCTGAGCCTTTGGTTATTTCCTCTTCCTGGTGGGAAATGAGAGTTAAATTTGCCCGTCCAGACACCTCCAGCTAGTCTCTCATTGGTTCTCGCTATTCCTGTTCATCTTCCGTAGAAATTGCAAACTGGGCCAAACAGGAGGTTAAAGGCGCTGACTCTCCAAGTGGGGAGAGTGTTAGTAAAGCGTCTGGAATGTTGCACCCGAGTACCAGGGGAAGAAAACTGAGACATATTTGAACACGTCTCCCGTTCACACGGTTGATCATACTCTGGTTCCACATGCATGTTTTAGCTGAAGGAAGAATACCTTAAACCTGGAGAGTTGAGACCCGTGGAATGGGTACCATGCAATATGACTTCAAAGGGTCTTCATTTGCTCACCGAACCTCTCCAATCCTATCACTGCTGCGTTTATGCCCCTGTACACATGCTTGATTCTCTTTCGGAGACATAGCAATCCATAGGTTTTAAGATACTTACAAGTCAGGTACATTCTTAGGCGTTTAATATGGGGTGTTGAGTCTATTTCGTTGAGCAAGGAGTAGCTCTTGTCTATTCCATATTTGGCTTAAGGAACTTTATCTGTGCTCATTTCAATCTCTGGTTTTATGCAGCACCCCAACTCACCTTTCCCCTTAAGCAAGCATAAGTTGGTTTTCTAAATTTGAGACCCTGTTCTGTTCTGTAATTCAGTTCCTCTGTAGCCAAGTTTACATTCCGTGTATTACTGATATCTTATGATGTTTCTTTTTCTGTGTGACTTATTTCAGTTAGAATCATCATACCTGAATCCACTCATTGTGCTGCTAAGGGCCTGATGACATAGATTTCATTGCTGAGTGATATTGCTTTGTAAGTAAATACCACAACTTCTTTATCCATTTTTCACTTTCTGCGATGTTGAACTTGTACTGTAAACGAGGTTCTTGTAAACAGAGGCGTCCCAAACTTTGGGGTGGCTGTGTCTTTTTGATTTTAATTTCCCTAATCTATAGGACCATAAGTGGAAGTGCCCTAGGCTCTGTTGCTTTGTTTTTTAGATGTTTCAGGAAACACCATACACTTCTCCCGAGTGTCTGTTGGCAATTTACATCCCGCCCATCAGCATAACAAGGCTCCCAGTTCTCCATGGCCTGTCCTGCCTTTCTGGATTTTACACTTTTTTCAGATGGACCTTTTGACCGGGGGGAAGTGAGACTTTATTGTAGTGCAGATTTCCTTTGCAAGCTTGCTTGGTTGGCCAAAAAGGGCGTATGCGTTTTTTCCTGAATATATTCAGGAAAAAACGCATACGCCCTTTTTGGCCAAGTGCATCATTGTGGACGTTCTGCCTCTTTTCTTATGCTTTCAATGCAATTCCAGTCTACCTCCTGAAATCGGTTTCCTGCAATTCTGCCCCGCTTTCAAGTCCTCTTGGCAGACTTACTTCAGTCTATTTTTGGACGACAGGTGTCATTTATAACTCTGCAGGTTTGTGAATTACAGTGCCCCTGAGCTCCTTTCTTCAACTCGCTTTCTTTTGAGCTGACCACAACACCGCAGGATGGCTTCAGGCCCTAATCTGGTTCCGGCACGGCACGCTGAGCCTTTGGTTATTTCCTCTTCCTGGTGGGAAATGAGAGTTAAATTTGCCCGTCCAGACACCTCCAGCTACTCTCTCATTGGTTCTCCCTATTCCTGTTCATCTTCCGCAGAAATTGCAAACTGGGCCAAACAGGAGGTTAAAGGCGCTGACTCTCCAAGTCGTGAGAGTGTTAGTAAAGCGTCTGGAATGTTGCACCCGAGTTCCAGGGTACTAAAACTGAGACATATTTGAACACGTCTCCCGATCACATGGCTGATCATACTCTAGGTTCCACATGCATGTTTTAGCTGAAGGAAGAATACCTTAAACCTGGGTAGTTGAAACCCGTGGAATGGGTACCATGCAATATGACTTCAAAGGGTCTTCATTTGCTCACCGAACCTCTCCAATCCTATCACTGCTGCGTTTATGCCCCTGTACACATGCTTGATTCTCTTTCGGAGACATAGCAATCCATAGGTTTTAAGATACTTACTAGTCAGGTACTTTCTTAGGCGTTTAATATGCGGTGTTGAGTCCATTTCGTTGAGCAAGGAGTAGCTCTTGTCTATTCCATATTTGGCTTAAGGAACTTTATCTGTGCTCATTTCAATCTCTGGTTTTATGCAGCACCCCAACTCACCTTTCCCCTTAAGCAAGCATAAGTTGGTTTTCTAAATTTGAGACACTGTTCTGTTCTGGAATTCAGTTCCTGTGTAGCCAAGTTTACATTCCGTGTATTACTGATATCTTATGATGTTTCTTTTTCTGTGTGACTTATTTCAGTTAGAATCATCATACCTGAATCCACTCATTGTGCTGCTAAGGGCCTGATGACATAGATTTCATTGCTGAGTGATACTGCATTGTGCGTAAGTACCATAAGTTCTTTATCCATTTTTCACTTTCTGTGATATTGAACTTCTACGGTAAACGAGGTTCTTGTAAACAGAGGCGTCCCAAACATTGGGGTGGCTGTGTCTTTTTGATTTTAATTTCCCTAAGCTATAGGACCATAAGTGGAAGTGCCCTAGGCTCTGTTGCTTTGATTTTTAGATATTTCAGGAAACACCATACACTTCTCCCGAGTGTCTGTTGGCAATTTACATCCCGCCCATCAACATAACAAGGCTCCCAGTTCTCCATGGCCTGTCCTGCCTTTCTGCATTTTACACTTTTTTCAGATGGCCCTTTTGACCGGGGGGCAGTGAGACTTCATTGTAGTGCAGATTTCCTTTGCAAGCTTGCTTGGTTGGCCAAAAAGGGCGTATGCGTTTTTTCCTGAATATATTCAGGAAAAAACGCATACGCCCTTTTTGGCCAAGTGCATCATTGTAGACGTTCTGCCTCTTTTCCTATGCTTTCAATGCAATTCCAGTCTACCTCCTGAAATTGGATTCCTGCAATTCTGCCCCGCTTTCAAGTCCTCTTGGCAGCCTTACTTCAGTATATTTTTGGATGATAGCTGTCATTTATAACTCTGCAGGTTTGTGAATTACAGTGCCCCTGAGCTCCTTTCCTCAATTCGCTTTCTTTTGAGCTGGACGCAACACCGCAGGATGGCTTCAGGCCCTAATCTGTTTGCGGCACGGCACGCTGAGCCTTTGGTTATTTCCTCTTCCTGGTGGGAAATGAGAGTTAAATTTGCCCGTCCAGACAATTCCAGCTAGTCTCTCATTGGTTCTCCCTATTCCTGTTCATCTTCCGCAGAAATTGCAAACTGGGCCAAACAGGAGGTTAAAGGCGCTGACTCTCCAAGTGGGGAGAGTGTTAGTAAAGCATCTGGAATGTTGCACCCGAGTACCAGGGGACGAAAACTGAGACATATTTGAACACGTCTCCAGGTGACATGGTTGATCATACTCTGGGTTCCACATGCAAGTTTTAGCTGAAGGAAGAATACCTTAAACCTGGGTAGTGGAAACCCGTGGAATGGGTACCATGCAATATGACTTCAAAGGGTCTTCATTTGCTCACCGAACGTCTCCAATCCTGTCACTGCTGCGTTTATGCCCCTGTACACATGCTTGATTCTCTTTCGGAGACATAGCAATCCATAGGTTTTAAGATACTTACTAGTCAGGTACATTCTTAGGCGTTTAATATGGGGTGTTGAGTCCATTTCGTTGAGCAAGGAGTAGCTCTTGTCTATTCCATATTTGGCTTAAGGAACTTTATCTGTGCTCATTTCAATCTCTGGTTTTATGCAGCACCCCAACTCACCTTTCCCCTTAAGCAAGCCTAAGTTGGTTTTCTAAATTTGAGACCCTGTTCTGTTCTGGAATTCAGTTCCTGTGTAGCCAAGTTTACATTCCGTGTATTAGTGATATCTTATGATGTTTCTTTTTCTGTGTGACTTATTTCAGTTAGAATCATCATACCTGAATCCACTCATTGTGCTGCTAAGGGCCTGATGACATAGATTTCATTGCTGAGTGATATTGCTTTGTAAGTAAATACCACAACTTCTTTGTCCATTTTTCACTTTCTCTGATATTGAACTTGTACGGTAAATGAGGTTCTTGTAAACAGAGGCGTCCCAAACTTTGGGGTGGCTGTGTCTTTTTGATTTTAATTTCCCTAAGCTATAGGACCATAAGTGGAAGTGCCCTAGGCTCTGTTGCTTTGTTTTTTAGATGTTTCAGGAAACACCATACACTTCTCCCGAGTGTCTGTTGGCAATTTACATCCCGCCCATCAGCATAACAAGGCTCCCAGTTCTCCATGGCCTGTCCTGCCTTTCTGGATTTTACACTTTTTTCAGATGGCCCTTTTGACCGGGGGGAAGTGAGACTTCATTGTAGTGCAGATTTCCTTTGCAAGTTTGCTTGGTTGGCCAGAAAGGGTGTATGCGTTTTTTCCTGAATATATTCAGGAAAAAACGAATACGCCCTTTTAGGCCAAGTGCATCATTGTGGACGTTCTGCCTCTTTTCCTATGCTTTCAATGCAATTCCAGTCTACCTCCTGAAATGGGGTTCCTGCAATTCTGCCCCGCTTTCAAGTCCTCTTGGCAGCCTTACTTCAGTATATTTTTGGACGATAGCTGTCATTTATAACTCTGCAGGTTTGTGAATTACAGTGCCCCTGAGCTCCTTTCTTCAACTCGCTTTCTTGTGACCTGGCCCCAACACCGCAGGATGGCTTCAGGCCCTAATCTGGTTCCGGCACGGCACGCTGAGCCTTTGGTTATTTCCTCTTCCTGGTGGGAAATGAGAGTTAAATTTGCCCGTCCAGACACCTCCAGCTAGTCTCTCATTGGTTCTCCCTATTCCTGTTCATCTTCCGCAGAAATTGCAAACTGGGCCAAACAGGAGGTTAAAGGCGCTGACTCTCCAAGTGGGGAGAGTGTTAGTAAAGCGTCTGGAATGTTGCACCCGAGTACCAGGGGAGGAAAACTGAGACATATTTGAACACGTCTCCCGTTCACATGGTTGATCATACTCTGGGTTCCACATGCATGTTTTAGCTGAAGGAAGAATACCTTAAACCTGGAGAGTTGAGACCCGTGGAATGGTTACCATGCAATATGACTTCAAAGGGTCTTCATTTGCTCACCGAACCTCTCCAATCCTATCACTGCTGCGTTTATGCCCCTGTACACACGCTTGATTCTCTTTTGGAGTCATAGCAATCCATAGGTTTTAAGATACTTACTAGTCAGGTACATTCTTAGGCGTTTAATATGCTTTGTTGAGTCCATTTCGTTGAGCAAGGAGTAGCTCTTGTCTATTCCATATTTGGCTTAAGGAACTTTATCTGTGCTCATTTCAATCTCTGGTTTTATGCAGCACCCCAACTCACCTTTCCCCTTAAGCAAGCATAAGTTGGTTTTCTAAATTTGAGACACTGTTCTGTTCTGGAATTCAGTTCCTGTGTAGCCGAGTTTTCATTCCGTGTATTACTGATAACTTATGATGTTTCTTTTTCTGTGTGACTTATTTCAGTTAGAATCATCATACCTGAATCCACTCATTGTGCTGCTAAGGGCCTGATGACATAGATTTCATTGCTGAGTGATACTGCATTGTGCGTAAGTACCACAAGTTCTTTATCCATTTTTCACTTTCTGCGATGTTGAACTTGTACTGTAAACGAGGTTCTTGTAAACAGAGGCGTCCCAAACTTTGGGGTGGCTGTGTCTTTTTGATTTTAATTTCCCTCAGCTATAGGACCATAAGTGGAAGTGCCCTAGGCTCTGTTGCTTTGTTTTTTAGATGTTTCAGGAAACACCATACACTTCTCCCCAGTGTCTGTTGGCAATTTACATCCCGCCCATCAGCATAACAAGGCTCCCAGTTCTCCATGGCCTGTCCTGCCTTTCTGGATTTTACACTTTTTTCAGATGGCCCTTTTGACCGGGGGGAAGTGAGACTTCATTGTAGTGCAGATTTCCTTTGCAAGCTTGCTTGGTTGGCCAAAAAGGGCGTATGCGTTTTTTCCTGAATATATTCAGGAAAAAACGCATACGCCCTTTTTGGCCAAGTGCATCATTGTGGACGTTCTGCCTCTTTTCCTATGCTTTCAATGCAATTCCAGTCTACCTCCTGAAATCGGTTTCCTGCAATTCTGCCCCGCTTTCAAGTCCTCTTGGCAGACTTACTTCAGTCTATTTTTGGACGATAGGTGTCATTTATAACTCTGCAGGTTTGTGAATTACAGTGCCCCTGAGCTCCTTTCTTCAACTCGCTTTCTTTTGAGCTGACCGCAACACCGCAGGAAGGCTTCAGGCCCTAATCTGGTTCCGGCACGGCATGCTGAGCCTTTGGTTATTTCCTCTTCCTGGTGGGAAATGAGAGTTAAATTTGCCCGTCCAGACACCTCCAGCTAGTCTCTCATTGGTTCTCCCTATTCCTGTTCATCTTCCGCAGAAATTGCAAACTGGGCCAAACAGGAGGTTAAAGGCGCTGACTCTCCAAGTGGGGAGAGTGTTAGTAAAGCGTCTGGAATGTTGCACCCGAGTACCAGGGGAGGAAAACTGAGACATATTTGAACACGTCTCCCGTTCACATGGTTGATCATACTCTGGGTTCCACATGCATGTTTTATCTGAAGGAAGAATACCTTAAACCTGGAGAGTTGAGACCCGTGGAATGGGTACCATGCAATATGACTTCAAAGGGTCTTCATTTGCTCACCGAACCTCTCCAATCCTATCACTGCTGCGTTTATGCCCCTGTACACACGCTTGATTCTCTTTTGGAGACATCGCAATCCATAGGTTTTAAGATACTTACTAGTCAGGTACATTCTTAGGCGTTTAATATGGGGTGTTGAGTCCATTTCGTTGAGCAAGGAGTAGCTCTTGTCTATTCCATATTTGGCTTAAGGAACTTTATCTGTGCTCATTTCAATCTCTGGTTTTATGCAGCACCCCAACTCACCTTTCCCCTTAAGCAAGCATAAGTTGGTTTTCTAAATTTGAGACCCTGTTCTGTTTTGGAATTCAGTTCCTGTGTAGCCAAGTTTACATTCCGTGTATTAGTGATATCTTATGGTGTTTCTTTTTCTGTGTGACTTATTTCAGTTAGAATCATCGTACCTGAATCCACTCATTATGCTCCTACGGGCCTGATGACATAGATTTCATTGCTGAGTGATACTGCATTGTGCGTAAGTACCACAAGTTCTTTATCCATTTTTCACTTTCTGTGATATTGAACTTGTACGGTAAACGAGGTTCTTGTAAACAGAGGCGTCCCAAACTTTGGGGTGGCTGTGTCTTTTTGATTTTAATTTCCCTAAGCTATAGGACCATAAGTGGAAGTGCCCTAGACTCTGTTGCTTTGTTTTTTAGATGTTTCAGGAAACACCATACACTTCTCCCGAGTGTCTGTTGGCAATTTACATCCCGCCCATCAGCATAACAAGGCTCCCAGTTCTCCATGGCCTGTCCTGCCTTTCTTGATTTTACACTTTTTTCAGATGGCCCTTTGACCGGGGGGCAGTGAGACTTCATTGTAGTGCAGATTTCCTTTGCAAGCTTGCTTGGTTGGCCAAAAAGGGCGTATGCGTTTTTTCCTGAATATATTCAGGAAAAAACGCATACGCCCTTTTTGGCCAAGTGCATCATTGTGGACGTTCTGCCTCTTTTCCTATGCTTTCAATGCAATTCCAGTCTACCTCCTGAAATCGGTTTCCTGCAATTCTGCCCCGCTTTCAAGTCCTCTTGGCAGCCTTACTTCAGTATATTTTTGGACGATAGCTGTCATTTATAACTCTGCAGGTTTGTGAATTACAGTGCCCCTGAGCTCCTTTCTTCAACTCGCTTTCTTTTGAGCTGACCGCAACACCGCAGGATGGCTTCAGGCCCTAATCTGGTTCCGGCACGGCATGCTGAGCCTTTGGTTATTTCCTCTTCCTGGTGGGAAATGAGAGTTAAATTTGCCCGTCCAGACACCTCCAGCTAGTCTCTCATTGGTTCTCCCTATTCCTGTTGATCTTCCGCAGAAATTGCAAACTGGGCCAAACAGGAGGTTAAAGGCGCTGACTCTCCAAGTGGGGAGAGTGTTAGTAAAGCGTCTGGAATGTTGCACCCGAGTACCAGGGGAGGAAAACTGAGACATATTTGAACACGTCTCCCGTTCACATGGTTGATCATACTCTGGGTTCCACATGCATATTTTAGCTGAAGGAAGAATACCTTAAACCTTGAGAGTTGAGGCCCGTGGAATGGGTACCATGCAATATGACTTCAAAGGGTCTTCATTTGCTCACCGAACCTCTCCAATCCTATCACTGCTGCGTTTATGCCCCTGTACACACGCTTGATTCTCTTTTGGAGACATAGCAATCCCTAGGTTTTAAGATACTTACTAGTCAGGTACATTCTTAGGCGTTTAATATGGAGTGTTGAGTCTATTTCGTTGAGCTAGGAGTATCTCTTGTCTATTCCATATTTGGCTTAAGGAACTTTATCTGTGCTCATTTCAATCTCTGGTTTTTTGCAGCACCCCAACTCACCTTTCCCCTTAAGCAAGCATAAGTTGGTTTTCTAAATTTGAGACCCTGTTCTGTTTTGGAATTCAGTTCTTGTGTAGGCAAGTTTACATTCCGTGTATTAGTGATATCTTATGATGTTTCTTTTTCTGTGTGACTTATTTCAGTTAGAATCATCGTACCTGAATCCACTCATTATGCTGCTACAGGCCTGATGACATAGATTTCATTGCTGAGTGATACTGCATTGTACGTAAGTACCACAAGTTCTTTATTCATTTTTCACTTTCTGTGATATTGAACTTGTACGGTAAACGAGGTTCTTGTAAACAGAGGCGTCCCAAACTTTGGAGTGGCTGTGTCTTTTTGATTTTAATTTCCCTAAGCTATAGGACCATAAGTGGAAGTGCCCTAGGCTCTGTTGCTTTGTTTTTTAGATGTTTCAGGAAACACCATTCACTTCTCCCGAGTGTCTGTTGGCAATTTACATCCCGCCCATCAGCATATCAAGGCTCCCAGTTCTCCATGGCCTGTCCTGCCTTTCTGGATTTTACACTTTTTTCAGATGGCCCTTTAGACCGGGGGGCAGTGAGACTTCATTGTAGTGCAGATTTCCTTTGCAAGCTTGCTTGGTTGGCCAAAAAGGGCGTATGCGTTTTTTCCTGAATATATTCAGGAAAAAACGCATACGCCCTTTTTGGCCAAGTGCATCATTGTGGACGTTCTGCCTCTTTTCCTATGCTTTCAATGCAATTCCAGTCTACCTCCTGAAATCGGTTTCCTGCAATTCTGCCCCTCTTTCAAGTCCTCTTGGCAGCCTTACTTCAGTATATTTTTGGACGATAGCTGTCATTTATAACGCTGCAGGTTTGTGAATTACAGTGACCCCGATCTCCTTTCTTCAACTCGCTTTCTTTTGAGCTGGCCGCAACACCGCAGGATGGCTTCAGGCCCTAATCTGGTTCCGGCACGGCATGCTGAGCCTTTGGTTATTTCCTCTTCCTGGTGGGAAATGAGAGTTAAATTTGCCCGTCCAGACACCTCCAGCTAGTCTCTCATTGGTTCTCCCTATTCCTGTTCATCTTCCGCAGAAATTGCAAACTGGGCCAAACAGGAGGTTAAAGGCGCTGACTCTCCAAGTGGGGAGAGTGTTAGTAAAGCGTCTGGAATGTTGCACCCGAGTACCAGGGGAGGAAAACTGAGACATATTTGAACACGTCTCCCGTTCACACGGTTGATCATACTCTGGTTCCACATGCATGTTTTAGCTGAAGGAAGAATACCTTAAACCTGGAGAGTTGAGACCCGTGGAATGGGTACCATGCAATATGACTTCAAAGGGTCTTCCTTTGCTCACCGAACCTCTCCAATCCTATCACTGCTGCGTTTATGCCCCTGTACACACGCTTGATTCTCTTTCGGAGACATAGCAATCCCTAGGTTTTAAGATACTTACTAGTCAGGTACATTCTTAGGCGTTTAATATGGGGTGTTGAGTCCATTTCGTTGAGCAAGGAGTAGCTCTTGTCTATTCCATATTTGGCTTAAGGAACTTTATCTGTGCTCATTTCAATCTCTGGTTTTATGCAGCACCCCAACTCACCTTTCCCCTTAAGCAAGCCTAAGTTGGTTTTCTAAATTTGAGACCCTGTTCTGTTTTGGAATTCAGTTCCTGTGTAGGCAAGTTTACATTCCGTGTATTACTGATATCTTATGATGTTTCTTTTTCTGTGTGACTTATTTCAGTTAGAATCATCGTACCTGAATCCACTCATCATGCTGCTACGGGCCTGATGACATAGATTTCATTGCTGAGTGATACTGCATTGTACGTAAGTACCACAAGTTCTTTATTCATTTTTCACTTTCTGTGATATTGAACTTGTACGGTAAACGAGGTTCTTGTAAACAGAGGCGTCCCAAACTTTGGGGTGGCTGTGTCTTTTTGATTTTAATTTCCCTAAGCTATAGGACCATAAGTGGAAGTGCCCTAGGCTCTGTTGCTTTGATTTTTAGATGTTTCAGGAAACACCATACACTTCTCCCGAGTGTCTGTTGGCAATTTACATCCCGCCCATCAGCATAACAAGGCTCCCAGTTCTCCATGGCCTGTCCTGCCTTTCTGGATTTTACACTTTTTTCAGATGGCCCTTTTGACCAGGGGGAAGTGAGACTTCATTGTAGTGCAGATTTCCTTTGCAAGCTTGCTTGGTTGGCCAAAAAGGGCGTATGCGTTTTTTCCTGAATATATTCAGGAAAAAACGCATACGCCCTTTTTGGCCAAGTGCATCATTGTGGACGTTCTGCCTCTTTTCCTATGCTTTCAATGCAATTCCAGTCTACCTCCTGAAATCGGTTTCCTGCAATTCTGCCCCGCTTTCAAGTCCTCTTGGCAGCCTTACTTCAGTATATTTTTGGACGATAGCTGTCATTTATAACTCTGCATGTTTGCGAATTACAGTGCCCCTGAGCTCCTTTCTTCAACTCGATTTCTTTTGAGCTGGCCGCAACACCGCAGGATGGCTTCAGGCCCTAATCTGGTTCCGGCATGGCACGCTGAGCCTTTGGTTATTTCCTCTTCCTGGTGGGAAATGAGAGTTAAATTTGCCCGTCCAGACACCTCCAGCTAGTCTCTCATTGGTTCTCGCTATTCCTGTTCATCTTCCGTAGAAATTGCAAACTGGGCCAAACAGGAGGTTAAAGGCGCTGACTCACCAAGTGGGGAGAGTGTTAGTAAAGCGTCTGGAATGTTGCACCCGAGTACCAGGGGAAGAAAACTGAGACATATTTGAACACGTCTCCCGTTCACACGGTTGATCATACTCTGGTTCCACATGCATGTTTTAGCTGAAGGAAGAATACCTTAAACCTGGAGAGTTGAGACCCGTGGAATGGGTACCATGCAATATGACTTCAAAGGGTCTTCATTTGCTCACCGAACCTCTCCAATCCTATCACTGCTGCGTTTATGCCCCTGTACACATGCTTGATTCTCTTTCGGAGACATAGCAATCCATAGGTTTTAAGATACTTACTAGTCAGGTACATTCTTAGGCGTTTAATATGGGGTGTTGAGACCATTTCGTTGAGCAAGGAGTAGCTCTTGTCTATTCCATATTTGGCTTAAGGAACTTTATCTGTGCTCATTTCAATCTCTGGTTTTATGCAGCACCCCAACTCACCTTTCCCCTTAAGCAAGCATAAGTTGGTTTTCTAAATTTGAGACCCTGTTCTGTTCTGTAATTCAGTTCCTCTGTAGCCAAGTTTACATTCCGTGTATTACTGATATCTTATGATGTTTCTTTTTCTGTGTGACTTATTTCAGTTAGAATCATCATACCTGAATCCACTCATTGTTCTGCTAAGGGCCTGATGACATAGATTTCATTGCTGAGTGATATTGCTTTGTAAGTAAATACCACAACTTCTTTATCCATTTTTCACTTTCTGCGATGTTGAACTTGTACTGTAAACGAGGTTCTTGTAAACAGAGGCGTCCCAAACTTTGGGGTGGCTGTGTCTTTTTGATTTTAATTTCCCTAATCTATAGGACCATAAGTGGAAGTGCCCTAGGCTCTGTTGCTTTGTTTTTTAGATATTTCAGGAAACACCATACACTTCTCCCGAGTGTCTGTTGGCAATTTACATCCCGCCCATCAGCATAACAAGGCTCCCAGTTCTCCATGGCCTGTCCTGCCTTTCTTGATTTTACACTTTTTTCAGATGGACCTTTTGACCGGGGGGAAGTGAGACTTCATTGTAGTGCAGATTTCCTTTGCAAGCTTGCTTGGTTGGCCAAAAAGGGCGTATGTGTTTTTTCCTGAATATATTCAGGAAAAATCGCATACGCCCTTTTTGGCCAAGTGCATCATTGTGGACGTTCTGCCTCTTTTCTTATGCTTTCAATGCAATTCCAGTCTACCTCCTGAAATCGGTTTCCTGCAATTCTGCCCCGCTTTCAAGTCCTCTTGGCAGACTTACTTCAGTCTATTTTTGGACGACAGGTGTCATTTATAACTCTGCAGGTTTGTGAATTACAGTGCCCCTGAGCTCCTTTCTTCAACTCGCTTTCTTTTGAGCTGACCACAACACCGCAGGATGGCTTCAGGCCCTAATCTGGTTCCGGCACGGCACGCTGAGCCTTTGGTTATTTCCTCTTCCTGGTGGGAAATGAGAGTTAAATTTGCCCGTCCAGACACCTCCAGCTACTCTCTCATTGGTTCTCCCTATTCCTGTTCATCTTCCGCAGAAATTGCAAACTGGGCCAAACAGGAGGTTAAAGGCGCTGACTGTCCAAGTCGTGAGAGTGTTAGTAAAGCGTCTGGAATGTTGCACCCGAGTTCCAGGGTACTAAAACTGAGACATATTTGAACACGTCTCCCGATCACATGGTTGATCATACTCTAGGTTCCACATGCATGTTTTAGCTGAAGGAAGAATACCTTAAACCTGGGTAGTTGAAACCCGTGGAATGGGTACCATGCAATATGACTTCAAAGGGTCTTCATTTGCTCACCGAACCTCTCCAATCCTATCACTGCTGCGTTTATGCCCCTGTACACATGCTTGATTCTCTTTCGGAGACATAGCAATCCATAGGTTTTAAGATACTTACTAGTCAGGTACTTTCTTAGGCGTTTAATATGCGGTGTTGAGTCCATTTCGTTGAGCAAGGAGTAGCTCTTGTCTATTCCATATTTGGCTTAAGGAACTTTATCTGTGCTCATTTCAATCTCTGGTTTTATGCAGCACCCCAACTCACCTTTCCCCTTAAGCAAGCATAAGTTGGTTTTCTAAATTTGAGACACTGTTCTGTTCTGGAATTCAGTTCCTGTGTAGCCAAGTTTACATTCCGTGTATTACTGATATCTTATGATGTTTCTTTTTCTGTGTGACTTATTTCAGTTAGAATCATCATACCTGAATCCACTCATTGTGCTGCTAAGGGCCTGATGACATAGATTTCATTGCTGAGTGATACTGCATTGTGCGTAAGTACCACAAGTTCTTTATCCATTTTTCACTTTCTGTGATATTGAACTTCTACGGTAAACGAGGTTCTTGTAAACAGAGGCGTCCCAAACTTTGGGGTGGCTGTGTCTTTTTGATTTTAATTTCCCTAAGCTATAGGACCATAAGTGGAAGTGCCCTAGGCTCTGTTGCTTTGTTTTTTAGATGTTTCAGGAAACACCATACACTTCTCCCGAGTGTCTGTTGGCAATTTACATCCCGCCCATCAGCATAACAAGGCTCCCAGTTCTCCATGGCCTGTCCTGCCTTTCTGGATTTTACACTTTTTTCAGATGGCCCTTTTGACCGGGGGGAAGTGAGACTTCATTGTAGTGCAGATTTCCTTTGCAAGTTTGCTTGGTTGGCCAAAAAGGGCGTATGCGTTTTTTCCTGAATATATTCAGGAAAAAACGCATACGCCCTTTTTGGCCAAGTGCATCATTGTGGACGTTCTGCCTCTTTTCCTATGCTTTCAATGCAATTCCAGTCTACCTCCTGAAATCGGTTTCCTGCAATTCTGCCCCGCTTTCAAGTCCTCTTGGCAGCCTTACTTCAGTATATTTTTGGACGATAGCTGTCATTTATAACTCTGCAGGTTTGTGAATTACAGTGCCCCTGAGCTCCTTTCTTCAACTCGCTTTCTTGTGACCTGGCCCCAACACCGCAGGATGGCTTCAGGCCCTAATCTGGTTCCGGCACGGCACGCTGAGCCTTTGGTTATTTCCTCTTCCTGGTGGGAAATGAGAGTTAAATTTGCCCGTCCAGACACCTCCAGCTAGTCTCTCATTGGTTCTCCCTATTCCTGTTCATCTTCCGCAGAAATTGCAAACTGGGCCAAACAGGAGGTTAAAGGCGCTGACTCTCCAAGTGGGGAGAGTGTTAGTAAAGCGTCTGGAATGTTGCACCCGAGTACCAGGGGAGGAAAACTGAGACATATTTGAACACGTCTCCCGTTCACATGGTTGATCATACTCTGGGTTCCACATGCATGTTTTAGCTGAAGGAAGAATACCTTAAACCTGGAGAGTTGAGACCCGTGGAATGGTTACCATGCAATATGACTTCAAAGGGTCTTCATTTGCTCACCGAACCTCTCCAATCCTATCACTGCTGCGTTTATGCCCCTGTACACACGCTTGATTCTCTTTTGGAGTCATAGCAATCCATAGGTTTTAAGATACTTACTAGTCAGGTACATTCTTAGGCGTTTAATATGCGGTGTTGAGTCCATTTCGTTGAGCAAGGAGTAGCTCTTGTCTATTCCATATTTGGCTTAAGGAACTTTATCTGTGCTCATTTCAATCTCTGGTTTTATGCAGCACCCCAACTCACCTTTCCCCTTAAGCAAGCATAAGTTGGTTTTCTAAATTTGAGACCCTGTTCTGTTTTGGAATTCAGTTCCTGTGTAGCCAAGTTTACATTCCGTGTATTACTGATATCTTATGATGTTTCTTTTTCTTTGTGACTTATTTCAGTTAGAATCATCATACCTAAATCCACTCATTGTGCTGCTAAGGGCCTGATGACATAGATTTCATTGCTGAGTGATATTGTTTGTAAGTAAATACCACAACTTCTTTATCCATTTTTCACTTTCTGCGATGTTAAACTTGTACTGTAAACGAGGTTCTTGTAAACAGAGGCATCCCAAACTTTGGGGTGGCTGTGTCTTTTTGATTTTAATTTCCCTAAGTTATAGGACCATAAGTGGAAGTGCCCTAGGCTCTGTTGCTGTGTTTCTTAGATGTTTCAGGAAACACCATACACTTCTCCCGAGTGTCTGTTGGCAATTTACATCCCGCCCATCAGCATAACAAGGCTCCCAGTTCTCCATGGCCTGTCCTGCCTTTCTGGATTTTACACTTTTATCAGATGGCCCTTTTGACCGGGGGGAAGTGAGACTTCATTGTAGTGCAGATTTCCTTTGCAAGTTTGCTTGGTTGGCCAGAAAGGGCGTATGCGTTTTTTCCTGAATATATTCAGGAAAAAACGCATACGCCCTTTTAGGCCAAGTGCATCATTGTGGACGTTCTGCCTCTTTTCCTATGCTTTCAATGCAATTCCAGTCTACCTCCTAAAATCGGTTTCCTGCAATTCTGCCCCACTTTCAAGTCCTCTTGGCAGCCTTACTTCTGTATATTTTTGGACGATAGCTGTCATTTATAACTCTGCAGGTTTGTGAATTACAGTGCCCCTGAGCTCCTTTCTTCAACTAGCTTTCTTGTGACCTGGCCGCAACACCGCAGGATGGCTTCAGGCCCTAATCTGGTTCCGGCACGGCATGCTGAGCCTTTGGTTATTTCCTCTTCCTGGTGGGAAATGAGAGTTAAATTTGCCCGTCCAGACACCTCCAGCTAGTCTCTCATTGGTTCTCCCTATTCCTGTTCATCTTCCGCAGAAATTGCAAACTGGGCCAAACAGGAGGTTAAAGGCGCTGACTCTCCAAGTGGGGAGAGTGTTAGTAAAGCGTCTGGAATGTTGCACCCGAGTACCAGGGGAGGAAAACTGAGACATATTTGAACACGTCTCCCGTTCACACGGTTGATCATACTCTGGGTTCCACATGCATGTTTTAGCTGAAGGAAGAATACCTTAAACCTGGAGAGTTGAGACCCGTGGAATGGGTACCATGCAATATGACTTCAAAGGGTCTTCATTTGCTCACCGAACCTCTCCAATCCTATCACTGCTGCGTTTATGCCCCTGTACAGACGCTTGATTCTCTTTTGGAGACATAGCAATCCATAGGTTTTAAGATACTTACTAGTCAGGTACATTCTTAGGCGTTTAATATGGGGTGTTGAGTCCATTTCGTTGAGCAAGGAGTAGCTCTTGTCTATTCCATATTTGGCTTAAGGAACTTTATCTGTGCTCATTTCAATCTCTGGTTTTATGCAGCACCCCAACTCACCTTTACCCTTAAGCAAGCATAAGTTGGTTTTCTAAATTTGAGACCCTGTTCTGTTTTGGAATTCAGTTCCTGTGTAGCCAAGTTTACATTCCGTGTATTACTGATATCTTATGATGTTTCTTTTTCTGTGTGACTTATTTCAGTTAGAATCATCATACCTGAATCCACTCATTGTGCTGCTAAGGGCCTGATGACATAGATTTCATTGCTGAGTGATATTGCTTTGTAAGTAAATACCACAACTTCTTTATCCATTTTTCACTTTCTGCGAGTTGAACTAGTACTGTAAACGAGGTTCTTGTAAACAGAGGCGTCCCAAACATTGGGGTGGCTGTGTCTTTTTTATTTTAATTTCCCTAAGCTATAGGACCATAAGTGGAAGTGCCCTAGGCTCTGTTGCTTTGATTTTTAGATATTTCAGGAAACACCATACACTTCTCCCGAGT
>NW_027207777.1:0-99000 GCF_963455315.2 Globicephala melas
CTTCCCCGAAGCCTGTCCCTCACCCGTCCCCTAATCCTAACCCGTACGCTGACACTACGCCGCGCCCTCACACGTACGCTCCCCCTAAAGCGTTGTCGTACTCTCACCTGGACCCTAAACCGTCCCCGTCCCCTAACCCTAACCCTAGCCCGAACCCTAACCCTAACACTTCCCCGAAGCCTGACCCTCACCCGTCCCCTAATCCTAACCCGTACGCTGACACTAACCCGCGCCCTCACACGTACGCTCCCCCTAAAGCGTTGTCGTACCCTCACCTGGACCCTAAACCGTCCCCGTCCCCTAACCCTAACCCTAGCCCGAACCCTAACCCTAACCCTTCCCCGAAGCCTGACCCTCACCCGTCCCCTAATCCTAACCCGTACGCTGACACTAAGCCGCGCCATCACACGTACGCTCCCCCTAAAGCGTTGTCGTACCCTCACCTGGACCCTAAACGGTCCGCGTCCCCTAACCCTAACCCTAGCCCGAACCCTAACCCTAACCCTTCCCCAAAGCCTGACCCTCACCCGTCCCCTAATCCTAACCCGTACGCTGACACTAAGCCGCGCCCTCACACGTATGATCCCCCTAAAGCGTTGTCGTACCCTCACCTGGACCCTAAACCGTCCCCGTCCCCTAACCCTAACCCTAGCCCGAACCCTAACCCTAAACCTTCCCGAAGCCTGACCCTCACCCGTCCCATAATCCTAACCCGTACGCTGACAATAAGCCGCGCCCTCACACGTACGCTCCCCCTAAAGCGTTGTCGTACCCTCACCTGGACCCTAAACCGTCCCCGTCCCCCTAACCCTAACCCTAGCCCGAACCCTAACCCTAAACCTTCCCGAAGCCTGACCCTCACCCGTCCCCTAATCCTAACCCGTACGCTGACACTAACCCGCGCCCTCACACGTACGATCCCCCTAAAGCGTTGTCGTACCCTCACCTGGACCCTAAACCGTCCCCGTCCCCTAACCCTAAGCCTAGCCCGAACCCTAACCCTAACACTTCCCCGAAGCCTGACCATCACCCGTCCCCTAATCCTAACCCGTACGCTGACACTAAGCCGCGCCCTCACACGTACGCTCCCCCTAAAGCGTTGTCGTACCCTCACCTGGACCCTTAACCGTCCCTGTCCCCTAACCCTAACCCTAGCACGAACCCTAACCCTAAACCTTCCCAAAGCCTAACCCTCACCCGTACCCTAATCCTAACCCGTACGCTGACACTAAGCCACGCCCTCACACGTACGCTCCCCCTAAAGCGTTGTCGTACCCTCACCTGGACCGTAAACCGTCACCGTCCCCTAACCCTAACCCTAGCCCGAACCCTAACCCTAACCCTTCCCCGAAGCCTGACCCTCACCCGTCCCCTAATCCTAACCCGTACGCTGACACTAAGCCGCGCCCTCACACGTACGCTCCCCCTAAAGCGTTGTCGTACCCTCACCTGGACCCTAAACCGTCCCCGTCCCCTAACCCTAACCCTAGCCCGAACCCTAACCCTAACCCTTCCCCGAAGCCTGATCCTCACCCGTCCCCTAATCCTAACCCGTACGCTGACACTAAGCCGCGCCCTCACACGTACGCTCCCCCTAAAGCGTTGTCGTACCCTCACCTGGACCCTAAACCGTCCCCGTCCCCTAACCCTAACCCTAGCCCGAACCCTAACCCTAACCCTTCCCCGAAGCCTGACCCTCACCCGTCCCCTAATCCTAACCCGTACGCTGACACTAAGCCGCGCCCTCACACGTACGCTCCCCCTAAAGCGTTGTCGTACCCTCACCTGGACCCTAAACCGTCCCCGTCCCCTAACCCTAACCCTAGCCCGAACCCTAACCCTAACCCTTCCCCGAAGCCTGACCCTCACCCGTCCCCTAATCCTAACCCGTACGCTGACGCTAACCTGCGCCCTCACACGTACGCTCCCCCTAAAGCGTTGTCGTACCCTCACCTGGACCCTAAACCGTCCCCGTCCCCTAACCCTAACCCTAGCCCGAACCCTAACCCTAACCCTTCCCCGAAGCCTGACCCTCACCCGTCCCCTAATCCTAACCCGTACGCTGACACTAAGCCGCGCCCTCACACGTACGCTCCCCCTAAAGCGTTGTCGTACCCTCACCTGGACCCTAAACCGTCCCCGTCCCCTAACCCTAACCCTAGCCCGAACCCTAACCCTAACGCTTCCCTGAAGCCTGACACTCACCCGTCCCCTAATCCTAACCCGTACGCTGACACTAAGCCGCGCCCTCACACGTACGCTCCCCCTAAAGCGTTGTCGTACCCTCACCTGGACCCTAAACCGTCCCCGTCCCCTAACCCTAACCCTAGCCCGAACCCTAACCCTAACCCTTCCCCGAAGCCTGACCCTCAAGCGTCCCCTAATCCTAACCCGTACGCTGACACTAAGCCGCGCCCTCACACGTACGCTCCCCCTAAAGCGTTGTCGTACCCTCACCTGGACCCTAAACCATCCCCGTCCCCTAACCCTAACCCTAGCCCGAACCCTAACCCTAACCCTTCCCCGAAGCCTGACCCTCACCCGTCCCGTAATCCTAACCCGTATGCTGACACTAAGCCGCGCCCTCACACGTACGCTCCCCCTAAAGCATTATCGTACCCTCACCTGGACCCTAAACCGTCCCCGTCCCCTAACCCTAACCCTAGCCCGAACCCTAACCCTAACACTTCCCCGAAGACTGACCCTCACCTGTCCCCTAATCCTAACCCGTACGCTGACGCTAAGCCACGCCCTCACACGTACGCTCCCCCTAAAGCGTTGTCGTACCCTCACCTGGACCCTTAACCGTCCCTGTCCCCTAACCCTAACCCTAGCACGAACCCTAACCCTAAACCTTCCCAAAGCCTAACCCTCACCCGTACCCTAATCCTACCCCGTACGCTGACACTAAGCCACGCCCTCACACGTACGCTCCCCCTAAAGCGTTGTCGTACCCTCACCTGGACCGTAAACCGTCACCGTCCCCTAACCGTAACCCTAGCCCGAACCCTAACCCTAACCCTTCCCCGAAGCCTGACCCTCACCCGTCCCCTAATCCTAACCCGTACGCTGACACTAAGCCGCGCCCTCACACGTACGCTCCCCCTAAAGCGTTGTCGTACCCTCACCTGGACCCTAAACCGTCCCCGTCCCCTAACCCTAACCCTAGCCCGAACCCTAAACCTAAACCTTCCCGAAGCCTGACCCTCACCCGTCCCCTAATCCTAACCCGTACGCTGACGCTAACCCGCGCCCTCACACGTACGCTCCCCCTAAAGCGTTGTCGTACCCTCACCTGGACCCTAAACCGTCCCCGTCCCCTAACCCTAACCCTAGCCCGAACCCTAACCCTAACCCTTCCCCGAAGCCTGACCCTCACCCGTCCCCTAATCCTAACCCGTACGCTGACGCTAACCCGCTCCCTCACACGTACGCTCCCCCTAATGCGTTGTCGTACCCTCACCTGGACCCTAAACCGTCCCCGTCTCCTAACCCTAACCCTAGCCCGAACCCTAACCCTAACCCTTCCCCGAAGCCTGACCCTCACCCGTCCCCTAATCCTAACCCGTACGCTGACACTACGCCGCGCCCTCACACGTACGCTCCCCCTAAAGCGTTGTCGTACTCTCACCTGGACCCTAAACCGTCCCCGTCCCCTAACCCTAACCCTAGCCCGAACCCTAACCTTAACACTTCCCCGAAGCCTGACCCTCACCCGTCCCCTAATCCTAACCCGTACGCTGACACTAACCCGCGCCCTCACACGTACGCTCCCCCTAAAGTGTTGTCGTACCCTCACCTGGACCCTAAACCGTCCCCGTCCCCTAACCCTAACCCTAGCCCGAACCCTAACCCTAAACCTTCCCGAAGCCTGACCCTCACCCGTCCCCTAATCCTAACCCGTACGCTGACACTAAGCCGCGCCCTCACACGTACGATCCCCCTAAAGCGTTGTCGTACCCTCACCTGGACCCTAAACCGTCCCCGTCCCCTAACCCTAAGCCTAGCCCGAACCCTAACTCTAACACTTCCCCGAAGCCTGACCCTCACCCGTCCCGTAATCCTAACCCGTACGCTGACACTAAGCCGCGCCCTCACACGTACGCTCCCCCTAAAGCGTTGTCGTACCCTCACCTGGACCCTAAACCGTCCCCGTCCCCTAACCCTAACCCTAGCCCGAACCCTAACCCTAACCCTTCCCAGAAGCCTGACCTTCACCCGTCCCCTAATCCTAACCCGTACGCTGACACTAAGCCGCGCCCTCACACGTACGCTCCCCCTAAAGCGTTGTCGTACCCTCACCTGGACCCTAAACCGTCCCCGTCCCCTAACCCTAACCCTACCCCGAACCCTAAACCTAAACCTTCCCGAAGCCTGACCCTCACCCGTCCCCTAATCCTAACCCGTACGCTGACGCTAACCCGCGCCCTCACACGTACGCTCCCCCTAAAGCGTTGTCGTACCCTCACCTGGACCCTAAACCGTCCCCGTCCCCTAACCCTAACCCTAGCCCGAACCCTAACCCTAACCCTTCCCCGAAGCCTGACCCTCACCCGTCCCCTAATCCTAACCCGTACGCTGACACTAACCCGCGCCCTCACACGTACGCTCCCCATAAAGCGTTGTCGTACCCTCACCTGGACCCTAAACCGTCCCCGTCCCCTAACCCTATCCCTAGCCCGAACCCTAACCCTAACGCTTCCCTGAAGCCTGACACTCACCCGTCCCCTAATCCTAACCCGTACGCTGACACTAACCTGCGCCCTCACACGTACGCTCCCCCATAAGCGTTGTCGTACCCTCACCTGGACCCTAAACCGTCCCCGTCCCCTAACCCTAACCCTAGCCCGAACCCTAACCCTAACCCTTCCCCGAAGCCTGACCCTCACCCGTCCCCTAATCCTAACCCGTACGCTGACACTAACCCACGCCCTCACACGTACGCCCCCCCTAAAGCGTTGTCGTACACTCACCTGGACCCTAAACCGTCCCCGTCCCCTAACCCTAACCCTAGCCCGAACCCTAACCCTAAACCTTCCCGAAGCCTGACCCTCACCCGTCCCCTAATCCTAACCCGTACGCTGACACTAAGCCGCGCCCTCACACGTACGCTCCCCCTAAAGCGTTGTCGTACCCTCACCTGGACCCTAAACCGTCCCCGTCCCCTAACCCTAACCCTAGCCCGAACCCTAACCCTAACCCTTCCCCGAAGCCTGACCCTCACACGTCCCCTAATCCTAACCCGTACGCTGACACTAACCCGCGCCCTCACACGTACGCTCCCCCTAAAGCGTTGTCGTACCCTCACCTGGACCCTAAACCATCCCCGTCCCCTAACCCTAACCCTAGCCCGAACCCTAACCCTAACCCTTCCCCAAGCCTGACCCTCACCCGTCCCGTAATCCTAACCCGTACGCTGACACTAAGCCGCGCCCTCACACGTACGCTCCCCCTAAAGCATTGTCGTACCCTCACCTGGACCCTAAACCGTCCCCGTCCCCTAACCCTAACCCTAGCCCGAACCCTAACCCTAACACTTCCCCGAAGCCTGACCCTCACCTGTCCCCTAATCCTAACCCGTACGCTGACACTAAGCTGCGCCCTCACACGTACGCTCCCCCTAAAGCGTTGTCGTACCCTCACCTGGACCCTTAACCGTCCCTGTCCCCTAACCCTAACCCTAGCACGAACCCTAACCCTAAACCTTCCCAAAGCCTAACCCTCACCCGTACCCTAATCCTAACCCGTACGCTGACACTAAGCCACGCCCTCACACGTACGCTCCCCCTAAAGCGTTGTCGTACCCTCACCTGGACCGTAAACCATCACCGTCCCTTAACCCTAACCCTAGCCCGAACCCTAACCCTAACCCTTCCCCGAAGCCTGACCCTCACCCGTCCCCTAATCCTAACCCGTACGCTGACACTAAGCCGCGCCCTCACACGTACGCTCCCCCTAAAGCGTTGTCATACCCTCACCTGGACCCTAAACCGTCCCCGTCCCCTAACCCTAACCCTAGCCCGAACCCTAACCCTAACCCTTCCCCGAAGCCTGACCCTCACCCGTTCCCTAATCCTAACCCGTACGCTGACACTAACCCACGCCCTCACACGTACGCCCCCCCTAAAGCGTTGTCGTACCCTCACCTGGACCCTAAACCGTCCCCGTCCCCTAACCCTAACCCTAGCCCGAACCCTAACCCTAAACCTTCCCGAAGCCTGACCCTCACCCGTCCCCTAATCCTAACCCGTACGCTGACACTAAGCCGCGCCCTCACACGTACGCTCCCCCTAAAGCGTTGTCGTACCCTCACCTGGACCCTAAACCGTCCCCGTCCCCTAACCCTAACCCTAGCCCGAACCCTAACCCTAACCCTTCCCCGAAGCCTGACCCTCACCCGTCCCCTAATCCTAACCCGTACGCTGACACTAAGCCGCGCCCTCACACGTACGCTCCCCCTAAAGCGTTGTCGTACCCTCACCTGGACCCTAAACCATCCCCGTCCCCTAACCCTAACCCTAGCCCGAACCCTAACCCTAACCCTTCCCCGAAGCCTGACCCTCACCTGTCCCCTAATCGTAACCCGTACGCTGACACTAAGCCGCGCCCTCACACGTACGCTCCCCCTAAAGCGTTGTCGTACCCTCACCTGGACCCTTAACCGTCCCTGTCCCCTAACCCTAACCCTAGCACGAACCCTAACCCTAAACCTTCCCAAAGCCTCACCCTCACCCGTACCCTAATCCTAACCCATACGCTGACACTAAGCCACGCCCTCACACGTACGCTCCCCCTAAAGCGTTGTCGTACCCTCACCTGGACCCTAAACCGTCCCCGTCCTCTAACCCTAACCCTAGCCCGAACCCTAACCCTAACCCTTCCCCGAAGCCTGACCCTCACCCGTCCCCTAATCCTAACCCGTACGCTGACACTAAGCCGCGCCCTCACACGTACGCTCCCCCTAAAGCGTTGTCGTACCCTCACCTGGACCCTAAACCGTCCCCGTCCCCTAACCCTAACCCTAGCCCGAACCCTAACCCTAACCCTTCCCCGAAGCCTGACACTCACCCGTCCCCTAATCCTAACCCGTACGCTGACACTAACCTGCGCCCTCACACGTACGCTCCCCCTAAAGCGTTGTCGTACACTCACCTGGACCCTAAACCGTCCCCGTCCCCTAACCCTAACCCTAGCCCGAACCCTAACCCTAACCCTTCCCCGAAGCCTGACCCTCACCCGTCCCCTAATCCTAACCCGTACGCTGACACTAAGCCGCGCCCTCACACGTACACTCCCCCTAAAGCGTTGTCGTACCCTCACCTGGACCCTAAACCGTCCCCGTCCCCTAACCCTAACCCTAGCCCGAACCCTAACCCTAACCCTTCCCCGAAGCCTGACCCTCACCCGTCCCCTAATCCTAACCCGTACGCTGACACTAACCCGCTCCCTCACACGTACGCTCCCCCTAATGCGTTGTCGTACCCTCACCTGGACCCTAAACCGTCCCCGTCCCCTAACCCTAACCCTAGCCCGAACCCTAACCCTAACCCTTCCCCGAAGCCTGACCCTCACCCGTCCCCTAATCCTAACCCGTACGCTGACACTAAGCCGCGCCCTCACACGTACGCTCCCCCTAAAGCGTTGTCGTACTCTCACCTGGACCCTAAACCGTCCCCGTCCCCTAACCCTAACCCTATCCCGAACCCTAACCCTAACACTTCCCCGAAGCCTGACCCTCACCCGTCCCCTAATCCTAACCCGTACGCTGACACTAACCCGCGCCCTCACACGTACGCTCCCCCTAAAGCGTTGTCGTACCCTCACCTGGACCCTAAACCGTCCCCGTCCCCTAACCCTAACCCTAGCCCGAACCCTAACCCTAACCCTTCCCCGAAGCCTGACCCTCACCCGTCCCCTAATCCTAACCCGTACGCTGACACTAAGCCGCGCCCTCACACGTACGCTCCCCCTAAAGCGTTGTCGTACCCTCACCTGGACCCTAAACGGTCCGCGTTCCCTAACCCTAACCCTAGCCCGAACCCTAACCCTAACCCTTCCCCGAAGCCTGACCCTCACCCGTCCCCTAATCCTAACCCGTACGCTGACACTAAGCCGCGCCCTCACACGTATGCTCCCCCTAAAGCGTTGTCGTAACCTCACCTGGACCCTAAACCGTCCCCGTCCCCTAACCCTAACCCTAGCCCGAACCCTAACACTAAACCTTCCCGAAGCCTGACCCTCACCCGTCCCATAATCCTAACCCGTACGCTGACAATAAGCCGCGCCCTCACACGTACGCTCCCCCTAAAGCGTTGTCGTACCCTCACCTGGACCCTAAACCGTCCCCGTCCCCTAACCCTAACCCTAGCCCGAACCCTAACCCTAACACTTCCCCGAAGCCTGACCCTCACCCGTCCCCTAATCCTAACCCGTACGCTGACACTAAGCCGCGCCCTCACACGTACGCTCCCCCTAAAGCGTTGTCGTACCCTCACCTGGACCCTAAACCGTCCCCGTCCCCTAACCCTAACCCTAGCCCGAACCCTAACCCTAACCCTTCCCCGAAGCCTGACCCTCACCCGTCCCCTAATCCTAACCCGTACGCTGACACTAAGCCGCGCCCTCACACGTACGCTCCCCCTAAAGCGTTGTCGTACCCTCACCTGGACCCTAAACCGTCCCCGTCCCCTAACCCTAACCCTACCCCGAACCCTAAACCTAAACCTTCCCGAAGCCTGACCCTCACCCGTCCCCTAATCCTAACCCGTACGCTGACGCTAACCCGCGCCCTCACACGTACGCTCCCCCTAAAGCGTTGTCGTACCCTCACCTGGACCCTAAACCGTCCCCGTCCCCTAACCCTAACCCTAGCCCGAACCCTAACCCTAACCCTTCCCCGAAGCCTGACCCTCACCCGTCCCCTAATCCTAACCCGTACGCTGACACTAACCCGCGCCCTCACACGTACGCTCCCCCTAAAGCGTTGTCGTACCCTCACCTGGACCCTAAACCGTCCCCGTCCCCTAACCCTAACCCTAGCCCGAACCCTAACCCTAACGCTTCCCTGAAGCCTGACACTCACCCGTCCCCTAATCCTAACCCGTACGCTGACACTAACCTGCGCCCTCACACGTACGCTCCCCCTAAAGCGTTGTCGTACACTCACCTGGACCCTAAACCGTCCCCGTCCCCTAACCCTAACCCTAGCCCGAACCCTAACCCTAAACCTTCCCCGAAGCCTGACCCTCACCCGTCCCATAATCCTAACCCGTACGCTGACACTAACCCGTGCCCTCACACGTACGCTCCCCCTAAAGCATTGTCGTACCCTCACCTGGACCCTAAACCGTCCCCGTCCCCTAACCCTAAGCCTAGCCCGAACCCTAACCCTAACCCTTCCCCGAAGCCTGACCCTCACCCGTCCCCTAATCCTAACCCGTACGCTGACACTAAGCCGCGCCCTCACACGTACGCTCCCCCTAAAGCGTTGTCGTACCCTCACCTGGACCCTAAACCGTCCCCGTCCCCTAACCCTAAGCCTAGCCCGAACCCTAACCCTAACCCTTCCCCGAAGCCTGACCCTCACCCGTCCCCTAATCCTAACCCGTACGCTGACACTAAGCCACGCCCTCACACGTACGCTCCCCCTAAAGCGTTGTCGTACCCTCACCTGGACCCTAAACCGTCCCCGTCCCCTAACCCTAACCCTAGCCCGAACCCTAACCCTAACCCTTCCCCAAAGCCTGACCCTCACCCGTCCCCTAATCCTAACCCGTACGCTGACACTAAGCCGCGCCCTCACACGTACGCTCCCCCTAAAGCGTTGTCGTACCCTCACCTGGACCCTAAACCGTCCCCGTCCCCTAACCCTAACCCTACCCCGAACCCTAAACCTAAACCTTCCCGAAGCCTGACCCTCACCCGTCCCCTAATCCTAACCCGTACGCTGACGCTAACCCGCGCCCTCACACGTACGCTCCCCCTAAAGCGTTGTCGTACCCTCACCTGGACCCTAAACCGTCCCCGTCCCCTAACCCTAACCCTAGCCCGAACCCTAACCCTAACCCTTCCCCGAAGCCTGACCCTCACCCGTCCCCTAATCCTAACCCGTACGCTGACACTAACCCGCGCCCTCACACGTACGCTCCCCATAAAGCGTTGTCGTACCCTCACCTGGACCCTAAACCGTCCCCGTCCCCTAACCCTAACCCTAGCCCGAACCCTAACCCTAACGCTTCCCTGAAGCCTGACACTCACCCGTCCCCTAATCCTAACCCGTACGCTGACACTAACCTGCGCCCTCACACGTACGCTCCCCCATAAGCGTTGTCGTACCCTCACCTGGACCCTAAACCGTCCCCGTCCCCTAACCCTAACCCTAGCCCGAACCCTAACCCTAACCCTTCCCCGAAGCCTGACCCTCACCCGTCCCCTAATCCTAACCCGTACGCTGACACTAACCCACGCCCTCACACGTACGCCCCCCCTAAAGCGTTGTCGTACACTCACCTGGACCCTAAACCGTCCCCGTCCCCTAACCCTAACCCTAGCCCGAACCCTAACCCTAAACCTTCCCGAAGCCTGACCCTCACCCGTCCCCTAATCCTAACCCGTACGCTGACACTAAGCCGCGCCCTCACACGTACGCTCCCCCTAAAGCGTTGTCGTACCCTCACCTGGACCCTAAACCGTCCCCGTCCCCTAACCCTAACCCTAGCCCGAACCCTAACCCTAACCCTTCCCCGAAGCCTGACCCTCACCCGTCCCCTAATCCTAACCCGTACGCTGACACTAAGCCGCGCCCTCACACGTACGCTCCCCCTAAAGCGTTGTCGTACCCTCACCTGGACCCTAAACCATCCCCGTCCCCTAACCCTAACCCTAGCCCGAACCCTAACCCTAACCCTTCCCCAAGCCTGACCCTCACCCGTCCCGTAATCCTAACCCGTACGCTGACACTAAGCCGCGCCCTCACACGTACGATCCCCCTAAAGCATTGTCGTACCCTCACCTGGACCCTAAACCGTCCCCGTCCCCTAACCCTAACCCTAGCCCGAACCCTAACCCTAACACTTCCCCGAAGCCTGACCCTCACCTGTCCCCTAATCCTAACCCGTACGCTGACACTAAGCTGCGCCCTCACACGTACGCTCCCCCTAAAGCGTTGTCGTACCCTCACCTGGACCCTTAACCGTCCCTGTCCCCTAACCCTAACCCTAGCACGAACCCTAACCCTAAACCTTCCCAAAGCCTAACCCTCACCCGTACCCTAATCCTAACCCATACGCTGACACTAAGCCACGCCCTCACACGTACGCTCCCCCTAAAGCGTTGTCGTACCCTCACCTGGACCGTAAACCATCACCGTCCCTTAACCCTAACCCTAGCCCGAAACCTAACCCTAACCCTTCCCCGAAGCCTGACCCTCACCCGTCCCCTAATCCTAACCCGTACGCTGACACTAAGCCGCGCCCTCACACGTACGCTCCCCCTAAAGCGTTGTCATACCCTCACCTGGACCCTAAACCGTCCCCGTCCCCTAACCCTAACCCTAGCCCGAACCCTAACCCTAACCCTTCCCCGAAGCCTGACCCTCACCCGTCCCCTAATCCTAACCCGTACGCTGACACTAACCCACGCCCTCACACGTACGCGCCCCCTAAAGCGTTGTCGTACCCTCACCTGGACCCTAAACCGTCCCCGTCCCCTAACCCTAACCCTAGCCCGAACCCTAACCCTAAACCTTCCCGAAGCCTGACCCTCACCCGTCCCCTAATCCTAACCCGTACGCTGACACTAAGCCGCGCCCTCACACGTACGCTCCCCCTAAAGCGTTGTCGTACCCTCACCTGGACCCTAAACCGTCCCCGTCCCCTAACCCTAACCCTAGCCCGAACCCTAACCCTAACCCTTCCCCGAAGCCTGACCCTCACCCGTCCCCTAATCCTAACCCGTACGCTGACACTAAGCCGCGCCCTCACACGTACGCTCCCCCTAAAGCGTTGTCGTACCCTCACCTGGACCCTAAACCATCCCCGTCCCCTAACCCTAACCCTAGCCCGAACCCTAACCCTAACCCTTCCCCGAAGCCTGACCCTCACCCGTCCCGTAATCCTAACCCGTACGCTGACACTAAGCCGCGCCCTCACACGTACGCTCCCCCTAAAGCATTGTCGTACCCTCACCTGGACCCTAAACCGTCCCCGTCCCCTAACCCTAACCCTAGCCCGAACCCTAACCCTAACACTTCCCCGAAGCCTGACCCTCACCTGTCCCCTAATCGTAACCCGTACGCTGACACTAAGCCGCGCCCTCACACGTACGCTCCCCCTAAAGCGTTGTCGTACCCTCACCTGGACCCTTAACCGTCCCTGTCCCCTAACCCTAACCCTAGCACGAACCCTAACCCTAAACCTTCCCAAAGCCTAACCCTCACCCGTACCCTAATCCTAACCCGTACGCTGACACTAAGCCACGCCCTCACACGTACGCTCCCCCTAAAGCGTTGTCGTACCCTCACCTGGACCCTAAACCGTCCCCGTCCTCTAACCCTAACCCTAGCCCGAACCCTAACCCTAACCCTTCCCCGAAGCCTGACCCTCACCCGTCCCGTAATCCTAACCCGTACGCTGACACTAAGCCGCGCCCTCACACGTACGCTCCCCCTAAAGCGTTGTCGTACCCTCACCTGGACCCTAAACCGTCCCCGTCCCCTAACCCTAACCCTAGCCCGAACCCTAAACCTAACCCTTCCCCGAAGCCTGACCCTCACCCGTACCCTAATCCTAACCCGTACGCTGACACTAAGCCGCGCCCTCACACGTACGCTCCCCCTAAAGCGTTGTCGTACCCTCACCTGGACCCTAAACCGTCCCCGTCCCCTAACCCTAACCCTAGCCCAAACCCTAAACCTAAACCTTCCCGAAGCCTGACCCTCACCCGTCCCCTAATCCTAACCCGTACGCTGACGCTAACCCGCGCCCTCACACGTACGCTCCCCCTAAAGCGTTGTCGTACCCTCACCTGGACCCTAAACCGTCCCCATCCCCTAACCCTAACCCTAGCCCGAACCCTAACCCTAACCCTTCCCCGAAGCCTGACCCTCACACGTCCCCTAATCCTAACCCGTACGCTGACACTAACCCGCGCCCTCACACGTACGCTCCCCCTAAAGCGTTGTCGTACCCTCACCTGGACCCTAAATCGTCCCCGTCCCCTAACCCTAACCCTACCCCGAAACCTAAACCTAAACCTTCCCGAAGCCTGACCCTCACCCGTCCCCTAATCCTAACCCGTACGCTGACGCTAACCCGCGCCCTCACACGTACGCTCCCCCTAAAGCGTTGTCGTACCCTCACCTGGACCCTAAACCGTCCCCGTCCCCTAACCCTAACCCTAGCCCGAACCCTAACCCTAACCCTTCCCCGAAGCCTGACCCTCACCCGTCCCCTAATCCTAACCCGTACGCTGACACTAACCCGCGCCCTCACACGTACGCTCCCCATAAAGCGTTGTCGTACCCTCACCTGGACCCTAAACCGTCCCCGTCCCCTAACCCTAACCCTAGCCCGAACCCTAACCCTAACGCTTCCCTGAAGCCTGACACTCACCCGTCCCCTAATCCTAACCCGTACGCTGACACTAACCTGCGCCCTCACACGTACGCTCCCCCATAAGCGTTGTCGTACCCTCACCTGGACCCTAAACCGTCCCCGTCCCCTAACCCTAACCCTAGCCCGAACCCTAACCCTAACCCTTCCCCGAAGCCTGACCCTCACCCGTCCCCTAATCCTAACCCGTACGCTGACACTAACCCACGCCCTCACACGTACGCCCCCCCTAAAGCGTTGTCGTACACTCACCTGGACCCTAAACCGTCCCCGTCCCCTAACCCTAACCCTAGCCCGAACCCTAACCCTAAACCTTCCCGAAGCCTGACCCTCACCCGTCCCCTAATCCTAACCCGTACGCTGACACTAAGCCGCGCCCTCACACGTACGCTCCCCCTAAAGCGTTGTCGTACCCTCACCTGGACCCTAAACCGTCCCCGTCCCCTAACCCTAACCCTAGCCTGAACCCTAACCCTAACCCTTCCCCGAAGCCTGACCCTCACCCGTCCCCTAATCCTAACCCGTACGCTGACACTAAGCCGCGCCCTCACACGTACGCTCCCCCTAAAGCGTTGTCGTACCCTCACCTGGACCCTAAACCATCCCCGTCCCCTAACCCTAACCCTAGCCCGAACCCTAACCCTAACCCTTCCCCAAGCCTGACCCTCACCCGTCCCGTAATCCTAACCCGTACGCTGACACTAAGCCGCGCCCTCACACGTACGATCCCCCTAAAGCATTGTCGTACCCTCACCTGGACCCTAAACCGTCCCCGTCCCCTAACCCTAACCCTAGCCCGAACCCTAACCCTAACACTTCCCCGAAGCCTGACCCTCACCTGTCCCCTAATCCTAACCCGTACGCTGACACTAAGCTGCGCCCTCACACGTACGCTCCCCCTAAAGCGTTGTCGTACCCTCACCTGGACCCTTAACCGTCCCTGTCCCCTAACCCTAACCCTAGCACGAACCCTAACCCTAAACCTTCCCAAAGCCTAACCCTCACCCGTACCCTAATCCTAACCCATACGCTGACACTAAGCCACGCCCTCACACGTACGCTCCCCCTAAAGCGTTGTCGTACCCTCACCTGGACCGTAAACCATCACCGTCCCTTAACCCTAACCCTAGCCCGAAACCTAACCCTAACCCTTCCCCGAAGCCTGACCCTCACCCGTCCCCTAATCCTAACCCGTACGCTGACACTAAGCTGCGCCCTCACACGTACGCTCCCCCTAAAGCGTTGTCATACCCTCACCTGGACCCTAAACCGTCCCCGTCCCCTAACCCTAACCCTAGCCCGAACCCTAACCCTAACCCTTCCCCGAAGCCTGACCCTCACCCGTCCCCTAATCCTAACCCGTACGCTGACACTAACCCACGCCCTCACACGTACGCGCCCCCTAAAGCGTTGTCGTACCCTCACCTGGACCCTAAACCGTCCCCGTCCCCTAACCCTAACCCTAGCCCGAACCCTAACCCTAAACCTTCCCGAAGCCTGACCCTCACCCGTCCCCTAATCCTAACCCGTACGCTGACACTAAGCCGCGCCCTCACACGTACGCTCCCCCTAAAGCGTTGTCGTACCCTCACCTGGACCCTAAACCGTCCCCGTCCCCTAACCCTAACCCTAGCCCGAACCCTAACCCTAACCCTTCCCCGAAGCCTGACCCTCACCCGTCCCCTAATCCTAACCCGTACGCTGACACTAAGCCGCGCCCTCACACGTACGCTCCCCCTAAAGCGTTGTCGTACCCTCACCTGGACCCTAAACCATCCCCGTCCCCTAACCCTAACCCTAGCCCGAACCCTAACCCTAACCCTTCCCCGAAGCCTGACCCTCACCCGTCCCGTAATCCTAACCCGTACGCTGACACTAAGCCGCGCCCTCACACGTACGCTCCCCCTAAAGCATTGTCGTACCCTCACCTGGACCCTAAACCGTCCCCGTCCCCTAACCCTAACCCTAGCCCGAACCCTAACCCTAACACTTCCCCGAAGCCTGACCCTCACCTGTCCCCTAATCGTAACCCGTACGCTGACACTAAGCCGCGCCCTCACACGTACGCTCCCCCTAAAGCGTTGTCGTACCCTCACCTGGACCCTTAACCGTCCCTGTCCCCTAACCCTAACCCTAGCACGAACCCTAACCCTAAACCTTCCCAAAGCCTAACCCTCACCCGTACCCTAATCCTAACCCGTACGCTGACACTAAGCCACGCCCTCACACGTACGCTCCCCCTAAAGCGTTGTCGTACCCTCACCTGGACCCTAAACCGTCCCCGTCCTCTAACCCTAACCCTAGCCCGAACCCTAACCCTAACCCTTCCCCGAAGCCTGACCCTCACCCGTCCCGTAATCCTAACCCGTACGCTGACACTAAGCCGCGCCCTCACACGTACGCTCCCCCTAAAGCGTTGTCGTACCCTCACCTGGACCCTAAACCGTCCCCGTCCCCTAACCCTAACCCTAGCCCGAACCCTAAACCTAACCCTTCCCCGAAGCCTGACCCTCACCCGTACCCTAATCCTAACCCGTACGCTGACACTAAGCCGCGCCCTCACACGTACGCTCCCCCTAAAGCGTTGTCGTACCCTCACCTGGACCCTAAACCGTCCCCGTCCCCTAACCCTAACCCTAGCCCGAACCCTAAACCTAAACCTTCCCGAAGCCTGACCCTCACCCGTCCCCTAATCCTAACCCGTACGCTGACGCTAACCCGCGCCCTCACACGTACGCTCCCCCTAAAGCGTTGTCGTACCCTCACCTGGACCCTAAACCGTCCCCATCCCCTAACCCTAACCCTAGCCCGAACCCTAACCCTAACCCTTCCCCGAAGCCTGACCCTCACACGTCCCCTAATCCTAACCCGTACGCTGACACTAACCCGCGCCCTCACACGTACGCTCCCCCTAAAGCGTTGTCGTACCCTCACCTGGACCCTAAATCGTCCCCGTCCCCTAACCCTAACCCTACCCCGAAACCTAAACCTAAACCTTCCCGATGCCTGACCCTCACCCGTCCCCTAATCCTAACCCGTACGCTGACGTTAACCCGCGCCCTCACACGTACGCTCCCCCTAAAGCGTTGTCGTACCCTCACCTGGACCCTAAACCGTCCCCGTCCCCTAACCCTAACACTAGCCCGAACCCTAACCCTAACCCTTCCCCGAAGCCTGACACTCACCCGTCCCCTAATCCTAACCCGTACGCTGACACTAACCTGCGCCCTCACACGTACGCTCCCCCTAAAGCGTTGTCGTACACTCACCTGGACCCTAAACCGTCCCCGTCCCCTAACCCTAACCCTAGCCCGAACCCTAACCCTAACCCTTCCCCGAAGCCTGACCCTCACCCGTCCCATAATCCTAACCCGTACGCTGACACTAACCCGTGCCCTCACACGTACGCTCCCCCTAAAGCATTGTCGTACCCTCACCTGGACCCTAAACCGTCCCCGTCCCCTAACCCTAAGCCTAGCCCGAACCCTAACCCTAACCCTTCCCCGAAGCCTGACCCTCACCCGTCCCCTAATCCTAACCCGTACGCTGACACTAAGCCGCGCCCTCACACGTACGCTCCCCCTAAAGCGTTGTCGTACCCTCACCTGGACCCTAAACCGTCCCCGTCCCCTAACCCTAACCCTAGCCCGAACCCTAACCCTAACCCTTCCCCGAAGCCTGACCCTCACCCGTCCCCTAATCCTAACCCGTACGCTGACACTAAGCCGCGCCCTCACACGTACGCTCCCCCTAAAGCGTTGTCGTACCCTCACCTGGACCCTAAACCGTCCCCGTCCCCTAACCCTAACCCTAGCCCGAACCCTAACCCTAACCCTTCCCCGAAGCCTGACCCTCACCCGTCCCCTAATCCTAACCCGTACGCTGACACTAAGCCGCGCCCTCACACGTACGCTCCCCCTAAAGCGCTGTCGTACCCTCACCTGGACCCTAAACCGTCCCCGTCCCCTAACCCTAACCCTAGCCCGAACCCTAACCCTAACCCTTCCCCGAAGCCTGACCCTCACCAGTCCCCTAATCCTAACCCGTACGCTGACACTAACCCACGCCCTCACACGTACGCCCCCCCTAAAGCGTTGTCGTACCCTCACCTGGACCCTAAACCGTCCCCGTCCCCTAACCCTAACCCTAGCCCGAACCCTAACCCTAACCCTTCCCGAAGCCTGACCCTCACCCGTCCCCTAATCCTAACCCGTACGCTGACACTAAGCCGCGCCCTCACACGTACGCTCCCCCTAAAGCGTTGTCGTACCCTCACCTGGACCCTAAACCGTCCCCGTCCCCTAACCCTAACCCTAGCCCGAACCCTAACCCTAACCCTTCCCCGAAGCCTGACCCTCACCCGTCCCCTAATCCTAACCCGTACGCTGACACTAAGCCGCGCCCTCACACGTACGCTCCCCCTAAAGCGTTGTCGTACCCTCACCTGGACCCTAAACCGTCCCCGTCCCCTAACCCTAACCCTACCCCGAACCCTAAACCTAAACCTTCCCGAAGCCTGACCCTCACCCGTCCCCTAATCCTAACCCGTACGCTGACGCTAACCCACGCCCTCACACGTATGCTCCCCCTAAAGCGTTGTCGTACCCTCACCTGGACCCTAAACCGTCCCCGTCCCCTAACCCTAACCCTAGCCCGAACCCTAACCCTAACCCTTCCCCGAAGCCTGACCCTCACCCGTCCCCTAATCCTAACCCGTACGCTGACACTAACCCGCGCCCTCACACGTACGCTCCCCCTAAAGCGTTGTCGTACCCTCACCTGGACCCTAAACCGTCCCCGTCCCCTAACCCTAACCCTAGCCCGAACCCTAACCCTAACCCTTCCCCGAAGCCTGACCCTCACCCGTCCCCTAATCCTAACCCGTACGCTGACACTAAGCCGCGCCCTCACACGTACGCTCCCCCTAAAGCGTTGTCGTACCCTCACCTGGACCCTAAACCGTCCCCGTCCCCTAACCCTAACCCTAGCCCGAACCCTAACCCTAACCCTTCCCCGAAGCCTGACCCTCACCCGTCCCCTAATCCTAACCCGTACGCTGACACTAAGCCGCGCCCTCACACGTACGCTCCCCCTAAAGCGTTGTCGTACCCTCACCTGGACCCTAAACCGTCCCCGTCCCCTAACCCTAACCCTAGCCCGAACCCTAACCCTAACCCTTCCCCGAAGCCTGACCCTCACCCGTCCCCTAATCCTAACCCATACGCTGACACTAACCCACGCCCTCACACGTACGCCCCCCCTAAAGCGTTGTCGTACCCTCACCTGGACCCTAAACCGTCCCCGTCCCCTAACCCTAACCCTAGCCCGAACCCTAACCCTAAACCTTCCCGAAGCCTGACCCTCACCCGTCCCCTAATCCTAACCCGTACGCTGACACTAAGCCGCGCCCTCACACGTACGCTCCCCCTAAAGCGTTGTCGTACCCTCACCTGGACCCTAAACCGTCCCCGTCCCCTAACCCTAACCCTAGCCCGAACCCTAACCCTAACCCTTCCCCGAAGCCTGACCCTCACCCGTCCCCTAATCCTAACCCGTACGCTGACACTAAGCCGCGCCCTCACACGTACGCTCCCCCTAAAGCGTTGTCGTACCCTCACCTGGACCCTAAACCGTCCCTGTCCCCTAACCCTAACCCTACCCCGAACCCTAAACCTAAATCTTCCCGAAGCCTGACCCTCACCCGTCCCCTAATCCTAACCCGTACGCTGACGCTAACCCGCGCCCTCACACGTACGCTCCCCCTAAAGCGTTGTCGTACCCTCACCTGGACCCTAAACCGTCCCCGTCCCCTAACCCTAACCCTAGCCCGAACCCTAACCCTAACCCTTCCCCGAAGCCTGACCCTCACCCGTCCCCTAATCCTAACCCGTACGCTGACACTAACCCGCGCCCTCACACGTACGCTCCCCCTAAAGCGTTGTCGTACCCTCACCTGGACCCTAAACCGTCCCCGTCCCCTAACCCTAACCCTAGCCCTAACCCTAACCCTAACGCTTCCCTGAAGCCTGACACTCACCCGTCCCCTAATCCTAACCCGTACGCTGACACTAACCTGCGCCCTCACACGTACGCTCCCCCTAAAGCTTTGTCGTACACTCACCTGGACCCTAAACCGTCCCTGTCCCCTAACCCTAACCCTAGCCCGAACCCTAACCCTAACCCTTCCCCGAAGCCTGACCCTCACCCGTCCCATAATCCTAACCCGTACGCTGACACTAACCCGTGCCCTCACACGTACGCTCCCCCTAAAGCGTTGTCGTACCCTCACCTGGACCCTAAACCGTCCCCGTCCCCTAACCCTAACCCTAGCCCGAACCCTAACCCTAACCCTTCCCCGAAGCCTGACCCTCACCCGTCCCCTAATCCTAACCCGTACGCTGACGCTAAGCCGCGCCCTCACACGTACGCTCCCCCTAAAGCGTTGTCGTACCCTCACCTGGACCCTAAACCGTCCCCGTCCCCTAACCCTAACCCTAGCCCGAACCCTAACCCTAACCCTTCCCCGAAGCCTGACCCTCACCCGTCCCCTAATCCTAACCCGTACGCTGACACTAAGCCGCGCCCTCACACGTACGCTCCCCCTAAAGCGTTGTCGTACCCTCACCTGGACCCTAAACCGTCCCCGTCCCCTAACCCTAACCCTAGCCCGAACCCTAACCCTAACCCTTCCCCGAAGCCTGACCCTCACCCGTCCCCTAATCCTAACCCGTACGCTGACACTAAGCCGCGCCCTCACACGTACGCTCCCCCTAAAGCGTTGTCGTACCCTCACCTGGACCCTAAACCGTCCCCGTCCCCTAACCCTAACCCTACCCCGAACCCTAAACCTAAACCTTCCCGAAGCCTGACCCTCACCCGTCCCCTAATCCTAACCCGTACGCTGACGCTAACCCGCGCCCTCACACGTACGCTCCCCCTAAAGCGTTGTCGTACCCTCACCTGGACCCTAAACCGTCCCCGTCCCCTAACCCTAACCCTAGCCCGAACCCTAACCCTAACCCTTCCCCAAGCCTGACCCTCACCCGTCCCCTAATCCTAACCCGTACGCTGACACTAAGCCGCGCCCTCACACGTACGCTCCCCCTAAAGCGTTGTCGTACCCTCACCTGGACCCTAAACCGTCCCTGTCCCCTAACCCTAACCCTAGCCCGAACCCTAACCCTAACCCTTCCCCGAAGCCTGACCCTCACCCGTCCCATAATCCTAACCCGTACGCTGACACTAACCCGTGCCCTCACACGTACGCTCCCCCTAAAGCGTTGTCGTACCCTCACCTGGACCCTAAACCGTCCCCGTCCCCTAACCCTAAGCCTAGCCCGAACCCTAACCCTAACCCTTCCCCGAAGCCTGACCCTCACCCGTCCCCTAATCCTAACCCGTACGCTGACACTAAGCCGCGCCCTCACACGTACGCTCCCCCTAAAGCGTTGTCGTACCCTCACCTGGACCCTAAACCGTCCCCGTCCCCTAACCCTAACCCTAGCCCGAACCCTAACCCTAACCCTTCCCCGAAGCCTGACCCTCACCCGTCCCCTAATCCTAACCCGTACGCTGACACTAAGCCGCGCCCTCACACGTACGCTCCCCCTAAAGCGTTGTCGTACCCTCACCTGGACCCTAAACCGTCCCCGTCCCCTAACCCTAACCCTAGCCCGAACCCTAACCCTAACCCTTCCCCGAAGCCTGACCCTCACCCGTCCCCTAATCCTAACCCGTACGCTGACACTAAGCCGTGCCCTCACACGTACGCTCCCCCTAAAGCGCTGTCGTACCCTCACCTGGACCCTAAACCGTCCCCGTCCCCTAACCCTAACCCTAGCCCGAACCCTAACCCTAACCCTTCCCCGAAGCCTGACCCTCACCCGTCCCCTAATCCTAACCCGTACGCTGACACTAACCCGCGCCCTCACACGTACGCCCCCGCTAAAGCGTTGTCGTACCCTCACCTGGACCCTAAACCGTCCCCGTCCCCTAACCCTAACCCTAGCCCGAACCCTAACCCTAACCCTTCCCCGAAGCCTGACCCTCACCCGTCCCCTAATCCTAACCCGTACGCTGACGCTAACCCACGCCCTCACACGTACGCCCCCCCTAAAGCGTTGTCGTACCCTCACCTGGACCCTAAACCGTCCCCGTCCCCTAACCCTAACCCTAGCCCGAACCCTAACCCTAAACCTTCCCGAAGCCTGACCCTCACCCGTCCCCTAATCCTAACCCGTACGCTGACACTAAGCCGCGCCCTCACACGTACGCTCCCCCTAAAGCGTTGTCGTACCCTCACCTGGACCCTAAACCGTCCCCGTCCCCTAACCCTAACCCTAGCCCGAACCCTAACCCTAACCCTTCCCCGAAGCCTGACCCTCACCCGTCCCCTAATCCTAACCCGTACGCTGACACTAAGCCGTGCCCTCACACGTACGCTCCCCCTAAAGCGTTGTCGTACCCTCACCTGGACCCTAAACCGTCCCCGTCCCCTAACCCTAACCCTACCCCGAACCCTAAACCTAAACCTTCCCGAAGCCTGACCCTCACCCGTCCCCTAATCCTAACCCGTACGCTGACGCTAACCCGCGCCCTCACACGTACGCTCCCCCTAAAGCGTTGTCGTACCCTCACCTGGACCCTAAACCGTCCCCGTCCCCTAACCCTAACCCTAGCCCGAACCCTAACCCTAACCCTTCCCCGAAGCCTGACCCTCACCCGTCCCCTAATCCTAACCCGTACGCTGACACTAACCCGCGCCCTCACACGTACGCTCCCCCTAAAGCGTTGTCGTACCCTCACCTGGACCCTAAACCGTCCCCGTCCCCTAACCCTAACCCTAGCCCGAACCCTAACCCTAAACCTTCCCGAAGCCTGACACTCACCCGTCCCCTAATCCTAACCCGTACGCTGACACTAACCTGCGCCCTCACACGTACGCTCCCCCTAAAGCTTTGTCGTACACTCACCTGGACCCTAAACCGTCCCCGTCCCCTAACCCTAACCCTAGCCCGAACCCTAACCCTAACCCTTCCCCGAAGCCTGACCCTCACCCGTCCCATAATCCTAACCCGTACGCTGACACTAACCCGTGCCCTCACACGTACGCTCCCCCTAAAGCGTTGTCGTACCCTCACCTGGACCCTAAACCGTCCCCGTCCCCTAACCCTAACCCTAGCCCGAACCCTAACCCTAACCCTTCCCGAAGCCTGACCCTCACCCGTCCCCTAATCCTAACCCGTACGCTGACGCTAACCCGCGCCCTCACACGTACGCTCCCCCTAAAGCGTTGTCGTACCCTCACCTGGACCCTAAACCGTCCCCGTCCCCTAACCCTAACCCTAGCCCGAACCCTAACCCTAACCCTTCCCCGAAGCCTGACCCTCACCCGTCCCCTAATCCTAACCCGTACGCTGACACTAACCCGCGCCCTCACACGTACGCTCCCCCTAAAGCGTTGTCGTACCCTCACCTGGACCCTAAACCGTCCCCGTCCCCTAACCCTAACCCTAGCCCTAACCCTAACCCTAACGCTTCCCCGAAGCCTGACACTCACCCGTCCCCTAATCCTAACCCGTACGCTGACACTAAGCTGCGCCCTCACACGTACGCTCCCCCTAAAGCTTTGTCGTACACTCACCTGGACCCTAAACCGTCCCCGTCCCCTAACCCTAACCCTAGCCCGAACCCTAACCCTAACCCTTCCCCGAAGCCTGACCCTCACCCGTCCCATAATCCTAACCCGTACGCTGACACTAACCCGTGCCCTCACACGTACGCCCCCCCTAAAGCGTTGTTGTACCCTCACCTGGACCCTAAACCGTCCCCGTCCCCTAACCCTAACCCTAGCCCGAACCCTAACCCTAAACCTTCCCGAAGCCTGACCCTCACCCGTCCCCTAATCCTAACCCGTACGCTGACACTAAGCCGCGCCCTCACACGTACGCTCCCCCTAAAGCGCTGTCGTACCCTCACCTGGACCCTAAACCGTCCCCGTCCCCTAACCCTAACCCTAGCCCGAACCCTAACCCTAACCCTTCCCCGAAGCCTGACCCTCACCCGTCCCCTAATCCTAACCCGTACGCTGACACTAACCCGCGCCCTCACACGTACGCCTCCCCTAAAGCGTTGTCGTACCCTCACCTGGACCCTAAACCGTCCCCGTCCCCTAACCCTAACCCTACCCCGAACCCTAAACCTAAACCTTCCCGAAGCCTGACCCTCACCCGTCCCCTAATCCTAACCCGTACGCTGACGCTAACCCGCGCCCTCACACGTACGCTCCCCCTAAAGCGTTGTCGTACCCTCACCTGGACCCTAAACCGTCCCCGTCCCCTAACCCTAACCCTAGCCCGAACCCTAACCCTAACCCTTCCCCGAAGCCTGACCCTCACCCGTCCCCTAATCCTAACCCGTACGCTGACACTAACCCGCGCCCTCACACGTACGCTCCCCCTAAAGCGTTGTCGTACCCTCACCTGGACCCTAAACCGTCCCCGTCCCCTAACCCTAACCCTAGCCCGAACCCTAACCCTAAACCTTCCCGAAGCCTGACACTCACCCGTCCCCTAATTCTTACCCGTACGCTGACACTAACCTGCGCCCTCACACGTACGCTCCCCCTAAAGCTTTGTCGTACACTCACCTGGACCCTAAACCGTCCCCGTCCCCTAACCCTAACCCTAGCCCGAACCCTAACCCTAACCCTTCCCCGAAGCCTGACCCTCACCCGTCCCATAATCCTAACCCGTACGCTGACACTAACCCGTGCCCTCACACGTACGCTCCCCCTAAAGCGTTGTCGTACCCTCACCTGGACCCTAAACCGTCCCCGTCCCCTAACCCTAACCCTAGCCCGAACCCTAACCCTAACCCTTCCCGAAGCCTGACCCTCACCCGTCCCCTAATCCTAACCCGTACGCTGACGCTAACCCGCGCCCTCACACGTACGCTCCCCCTAAAGCGTTGTCGTACCCTCACCTGGACCCTAAACCGTCCCCGTCCCCTAACCCTAACCCTAGCCCGAACCCTAACCCTAACCCTTCCCCGAAGCCTGACCCTCACCCGTCCCCTAATCCTAACCCGTACGCTGACACTAACCCGCGCCCTCACACGTACGCTCCCCCTAAAGCGTTGTCGTACCCTCACCTGGACCCTAAACCGTCCCCGTCCCCTAACCCTAACCCTAGCCCGAACCCTAACCCTAACGCTTCCCCGAAGCCTGACACTCACCCGTCCCCTAATCCTAACCCGTACGCTGACACTAACCTGCGCCCTCACACGTACGCTCCCCCTAAAGCTTTGTCGTACACTCACCTGGACCCTAAACCGTCCCCGTCCCCTAACCCTAACCCTAGCCCGAACCCTAACCCTAACCCTTCCCCGAAGCCTGACCCTCACCCGTCCCATAATCCTAACCCGTACGCTGACACTAACCCGTGCCCTCACACGTACGCCCCCCCTAAAGCGTTGTTGTACCCTCACCTGGACCCTAAACCGTCCCCGTCCCCTAACCCTAACCCTAGCCCGAACCCTAACCCTAAACCTTCCCGAAGCCTGACCCTCACCCGTCCCCTAATCCTAACCCGTACGCTGACACTAAGCCGCGCCCTCACACGTACGCTCCCCCTAAAGCGTTGTCGTACCCTCACCTGGACCCTAAACCGTCCCCGTCCCCTAACCCTAACCCTAGCCCGAACCCTAACCCTAACCCTTCCCCGAAGCCTGACCCTCACCCGTCCCCTAATCCTAACCCGTACGCTGACACTAAGCCGCGCCCTCACACGTACGCTCCCCCTAAAGCGTTGTCGTACCCTCACCTGGACCCTAAACCGTCCCCGTCCCCTAACGCTAACCCTAGCCCGAACCCTAACCCTAACCCTTCCCCGAAGCCTGACCCTCACCCGTCCCCTAATCCTAACCCGTACGCTGACACTAAGCCGCGCCCTCACACGTACGCTCCCCCTAAAGCGTTGTCGTACCCTCACCTGGACCCTAAACCGTCCCCGTCCCCTAACCCTAACCCTACCCCGAACCCTAAACCTAAACCTTCCCGAAGCCTGACCCTCACCCGTCCCCTAATCCTAACCCGTACGCTGACGCTAACCCGCGCCCTCACACGTACGCTCCCCCTAAAGCGTTGTCGTACCCTCACCTGGACCCTAAACCGTCCCCGTCCCCTAACCCTAACCCTAGCCCGAACCCTAACCCTAACCCTTCCCCGAAGCCTGACCCTCACCCGTCCCCTAATCCTAACCCGTACGCTGACACTAAGCCGTGCCCTCACACGTACGCTCCCCCTAAAGCGCTGTCGTACCCTCACCTGGACCCTAAACCGTCCCCGTCCCCTAACCCTAACCCTAGCCCGAACCCTAACCCTAACCCTTCCCCGAAGCCTGACCCTCACCCGTCCCCTAATCCTAACCCGTACGCTGACACTAACCCGCGCCCTCACACGTACGCCTCCCCTAAAGCGTTGTCGTACCCTCACCTGGACCCTAAACCGTCCCCGTCCCCTAACCCTAAACCTAGCCCGAACCCTAACCCTAACCCTTCCCCGAAGCCTGACCCTCACCCGTCCCCTAATCCTAACCCGTACGCTGACGCTAACCCACGCCCTCACACGTACGCCCCCCCTAAAGCGTTGTCGTACCCTCACCTGGACCCTAAACCGTCCCCGTCCCCTAACCCTAACCCTAGCCCGAACCCTAACCCTAAACCTTCCCGAAGCCTGACCCTCACCCGTCCCCTAATCCTAACCCGTACGCTGACACTAAGCCGCGCCCTCACACGTACGCTCCCCCTAAAGCGTTGTCGTACCCTCACCTGGACCCTAAACCGTCCCCGTCCCCTAACCCTAACCCTAGCCCGAACCCTAACCCTAACCCTTCCCCGAAGCCTGACCCTCACCCGTCCCCTAATCCTAACCCGTACGCTGACACTAAGCCGTGCCCTCACACGTACGCTCCCCCTAAAGCGTTGTCGTACCCTCACCTGGACCCTAAACCGTCCCCGTCCCCTAACCCTAACCCTACCCCGAACCCTAAACCTAAACCTTCCCGAAGCCTGACCCTCACCCGTCCCCTAATCCTAACCCGTACGCTGACGCTAACCCGCGCCCTCACACGTACGCTCCCCCTAAAGCGTTGTCGTACCCTCACCTGGACCCTAAACCGTCCCCGTCCCCTAACCCTAACCCTAGCCCGAACCCTAACCCTAACCCTTCCCCGAAGCCTGACCCTCACCCGTCCCCTAATCCTAACCCGTACGCTGACACTAACCCGCGCCCTCACACGTACGCTCCCCCTAAAGCGTTGTCGTACCCTCACCTGGACCCTAAACCGTCCCCGTCCCCTAACCCTAACCCTAGCCCTAACCCTAACCCTAACGCTTCCCCGAAGCCTGACACTCACCCGTCCCCTAATCCTAACCCGTACGCTGACACTAACCTGCGCCCTCACACGTACGCTCCCCCTAAAGCTTTGTCGTACACTCACCTGGACCCTAAACCGTCCCCGTCCCCTAACCCTAACCCTAGCCCGAACCCTAACCCTAACCCTTCCCCGAAGCCTGACCCTCACCCGTCCCATAATCCTAACCCGTACGCTGACACTAACCCGTGCCCTCACACGTACGCCCCCCCTAAAGCGTTGTTGTACCCTCACCTGGACCCTAAACCGTCCTCGTCCCCTAACCCTAACCCTAGCCCGAACCCTAACCCTAAACCTTCCCGAAGCCTGACCCTCACCCGTCCCCTAATCCTAACCCGTACGCTGACACTAAGCCGCGCCCGCACACGTACGCTCCCCCTAAAGCGTTGTCGTACCCTCACCTGGACCCTAAACCGTCCCCGTCCCCTAACCCTAACCCTAGCCCGAACCCTAACCCTAACACTTCCCCGAAGCCTGACCCTCACCCGTCCCCTAATCCTAACCCGTACGCTGACACTAAGCCGCGCCCTCACACGTACGCTCCCCCTAAAGCGTTGTCGTACCCTCACCTGGACCCTAAACCGTCCCCGTCCCCTAACCCTAACCCTAGCCCGAACCCTAACCCTAACCCTTCCCCGAAGCCTGACCCTCACCCGTCCCCTAATCCTAACCCGTACGCTGACACTAAGCCGCGCCCTCACACGTACGCTCCCCCTAAAGCGTTGTCGTACCCTCACCTGGACCCTAAACCGTCCCCGTCCCCTAACCCTAACCCTACCCCGAACCCTAAACCTAAACCTTCCCGAAGCCTGACCCTCACCCGTCCCCTAATCCTAACCCGTACGCTGACGCTAACCCGCGCCCTCACAGGTACGCTCCCCCTAAAGCGTTGTCGTACCCTCACCTGGACCCTAAACCGTCCCCGTCCCCTAACCCTAACCCTAGCCCGAACCCTAACCCTAACCCTTCCCCGAAGCCTGACCCTCACCCGTCCCCTAATCCTAACCCGTACGCTGACACTAACCCGTGCCCTCACACGTACGCTCCCCCTAAAGCGTTGTCGTACCCTCACCTGGACCCTAAACCGTCCCCGTCCCCTAACCCTAACCCTAGCCCGAACCCTAACCCTAACGCTTCCCTGAAGCCTGACACTCACCCGTCCCCTAATCCTAACCCGTACGCTGACACTAACCTGCGCCCTCACACGTACGCTCCCCCTAAAGCGTTGTCGTACACTCACCTGGACCCTAAACCGTCCCCGTCCCCTAACCCTAACCCTAGCCCGAACCCTAACCCTAAACCTTCCCCGAAGCCTGACCCTCACCCGTCCCCTAATCCTAACCCGTACGCTGACACTAAGCCGCGCCCTCACACGTACGCTCCCCCTAAAGCGTTGTCGTACCCTCACCTGGACCCTAAACCGTCCCCGTCCCCTAACCCTAACCCTAGCCCGAACCCTAACCCTAAACCTTCCCGAAGCCTGACCCTCACCCGTCCCCTAATCCTAACCCGTACGCTGACACTAAGCCACGCCCTCACACGTACGCTCCCCCTAAAGCGTTGTCGTACCCTCACCTGGACCCTAAACCATCCCCGTCCCCTAACCCTAACCCTAGCCCGAACCCTAACCCTAAACCTTCCCGAAGCCTGACCCTCACCCGTCCCCTAATCCTAACACGTACGCTGACACTAAGCCGCGCCCTCACACGTACGCTCCCCCTAAAGCATTGTCGTACCCTCACCTGGACCCTAAACCGTCCCCGTCCCCTAACCCTAACCCTAGCCCGAACCCTAACCCTAACACTTCCCCAAAGCCTGACCCTCACCCGTCCCCTAATCCTAACCCGTACGCTGACACTAACCCGCTTTCTCACACTTACGCTCCCCCTAAAGCGTTGTCGTACCCTCACCTGGACCCTAAACCGTCCCCGTCCCCTAAACCTAACCCTAGCCCGAACCCTAACCCTAACACTTCCCCGAAACCTGACCCTCACCCGTCCCCTAATCCTAACCTGTACGCTGACACTAACCCGCTCCCTCACAAGTATGCTCCCCCTAAAGCGTTGTCGTACCCTCACCTGGACCCTAAACCGTCCCTGTCCCCTAACCCTAACCCTAGCCCGAACCCTAACCCTAACACTTCCCCGAAGCCTGACCCTCACCCGTCCCCTAATCCTAACCCGTACGCTGACACTAACCCGCGCCCTCACACGTACGCTCCCCCTAAAGCGTTGTCGTACCCTCACCTGGACCCTAAACCGTCCCCGTCCCCTAACCCTAACCCTAGCCCGAACCCTAACCCTAACCCTTCCCCGAAGCCTGACCCTCACCCGTCCCCTAATCCTAACCCGTACGCTGACACTAAGCCGCGCCCTCACACGTACGCTCCCCCTAAAGCGTTGTCGTACCCTCACCTGGACCCTAAACCGTCCCCGTCCCCTAACCCTAACCCTAGCCCGAACCCTAACCCTAAACCTTCCCGAAGCCTGACCCTCACCCGTCCCCTAATCCTAACCCGTACGCTGACACTAAGCCGCGCCCTCACACGTACGCTCCCCCTAAAGCGTTGTCGTACCCTCACCTGGACCCTAAACCATCCCCGTCCCCTAACCCTAACCCTAGCCCGAACCCTAACCCTAAACCTTCCCGAAGCCTGACCCTCACCCGTCCCCTAATCCTAACCCGTACGCTGACACTAAGCCGCGCCCTCACACGTACGCTCCCCCTAAAGCGTTGTCGTACCCTCACCTGGACCCTAAACCGTCCCCGTCCCCTAACCCTAACCCTAGCCCGAACCCTAACCCTAACACTTCCCCGAAGCCTGACCCTCACCCGTCCCCTAATCCTAACCCGTACGCTGACACTAACCCGCTCCCTCACACGTACGCTCCCCCTAAAGCGTTGTCGTACCCTCACCTGGACCCTAAACCGTCCCCGTCCCCTAACCCTAACCCTAGACCGAACCCTAACCCTAACACTTCCCCGAAGCCTGACCCTCACCCGTCCCCTAATCCTAACCCGTACGCTGACACTAATCCGCGCCCTCACACGTACGCTCCCCCTAATGCGTTGTCGTACCCTCACCTGGACCCTAAACCGTCCCCGTCCCCTAACCCTAACCCTAGCCCGAACCCTAACCCTAACCCTTCCCCGAAGCCTGACCCTCACCCGTCCCCTAATCCTAACCCGTACGCTGACACTAAGCCGCGCCCTCACACGTACGCTCCCCCTAAAGCGTTGTCGTACCCTCACCTGGACCCTAAACCGTCCCCGTCCCCTAACCTTAACCCTAGCCCGAACCCTAACCCTAACCCTTCCCCGAAGCCTGAACCTCACCCGTCCCCTAATCCTAACCCGTACGCTGACACTAAGCCGCGCCCTCACACGTACGCTCCCCCTAAAGCGTTGTCGTACCCTCACCTGGACCCTAAACCTTCCCCGTCACCTAACCCTAACCCTAGCCCGAACCCTAACCCTAACCCTTCCCCGAAGCCTGACCCTCACCCGTCCCCTAATCCTAACCCGTACTCTGACACTAAGCCGCGCCCTCACACGTACGCTCCCCCTAAAGCGTTGTCGTACCCTCACCTGGACCCTAAACCGTCCCCGTCCCCTAACCCTAACCCTAGCCCGAACCCTAACCCTAAACCTTCCCGAAGCCTGACCCTCACCCGTCCCCTAATCCTAACCCGTACGCTGACACTAAGCCGCGCCCTCACACGTATGCTCCCCCTAAAGCGTTGTCGTACCCTCACCTGGACCCTAAACCGTCCCCGTCCCCTAACCCTAACCCTAGCCCGAACCCTAACCCTAACCCTTCCCCGAAGCCTGACCCTCACCCGTCCCCTAATCCTAACCCGTACGCTGACGCTAAGCCGCGCCCTCACACGTACGCTCCCCCTAAAGCGTTGTCGTACCCTCACCTGGACCCTAAACCGTCCCCGTCCCCTATCCCTAACCATAGCCCGAACCCTAACCCTAATACTTCCCCGAAGCCTGACCCTCACCCGTCCCCTAATCCTAACCCGTACGCTGACACTGACACGCTCCCTCACACGTACGCTCCCCCTAAAGCGTTGTCGTACCCTCACCTGGACCCTAAACCGTCCCCGTCCCCTAACCCTAACCCTAGCCCGAACCCTAACCCTAACCCTTCCCCGAAGCCTGACCCTCACCCGTCCCCTAATCCTAACCCGTACGCTGACACTAACCCGCGCCCTCACACGTACGCTCCCCCTAAAGCGTTGTCGTACTCTCACCTGGACACTAAACCGTCCCCGTCCCCTAACCCTAACCCTAGCCCGAACCCTAACCCTAAGCCTTCCCCGAAACCTGAACCTCACCCGTCCCCTAATCCTAACCCGTACGCTGACACTAACCCGCGCCCTCACACGTACGCTCCCCCTAAAGCGTTGTCGTACCCTCACCTGGACCCTAAACCGTCCCCGTCCCCTAACCCTAACCCTAGCCCGAACCCTAACCCTAACCCTTCCCCGAAGCCTGACCCTCACCCGTCCCCTAATCCTAACCCGTACGCTGACACTAAGCCGTGCCCTCACACGTACGCTCCCCCTAAAGCGTTGTCGTACCCTCACCTGGACCCTAAACCGTCCCCGTCCCCTAACCCTAACCCTAGCCCGAACCCTAACCCTAAACCTTCCCGAAGCCTGACCCTCACCCGTCCCCTAATCCTAACCCGTACGCTGACACTAAGCCGCGCCCTCACACGTACGCTCCCCCTAAAGCGTTGTCGTACCCTCACCTGGACCCTAAACCGTCCCCGTCCCCTAACCCTAACCCTAGCCCGAACCCTAACCCTAACACTTCCCCGAAGCCTGACCCTCACCCGTCCCCTAATCCTAACCCGTACGCTGACACTAACCCGCTCCCTCACACGTAAGCTCCCCCTAAAGCGTTGTCGTACCCTCACCTGGACCCTAAACCGTCCCCGTCCCCTAACCCTAACCCTAGACCGAACCCTAACCCTAACACTTCCCCGAAGCCTGACCCTCACCCGTCCCCTAATCCTAACCCGTACGCTGACACTAATCCGCGCCCTCACACGTACGCTCCCCCTAATGCGTTGTCGTACCCTCACCTGGACCCTAAACCGTCCCCGTCCCCTAACCCTAACCCTAGCCCGAACCCTAACCCTAACCCTTCCCCGAAGCCTGACCCTCACCCGTCCCCTAATCCTAACCCGTACGCTGACACTAAGCCACGCCCTCACACGTACGCTCCCCCTAAAGCGTTGTCGTACCCTCACCTGGACCCTAAACCGTCCCCGTCCCCTAACCTTAACCCTAGCCCGAACCCTAACCCTAACCCTTCCCCGAAGCCTGAACCTCACCCGTCCCCTAATCCTAACCCGTACGCTGACACTAAGCCGCGCCCTCACACGTACGCTCCCCCTAAAGCGTTGTCGTACCCTCACCTGGACCCTAAACCTTCCCCGTCACCTAACCCTAACCCTAGCCCGAACCCTAACCCTAACCCTTCCCCGAAGCCTGACCCTCACCCGTCCCCTAATCCTAACCCGTACTCTGACACTAAGCCGCGCCCTCACACGTACGCTCCCCCTAAAGCGTTGTCGTACCCTCACCTGGACCCTAAACCGTCCCCGTCCCCTAACCCTAACCCTAGCCCGAACCCTAACCCTAAACCTTCCCGAAGCCTGACCCTCACCCGTCCCCTAATCCTAACCCGTACGCTGACACTAAGCCGCGCCCTCACACGTACGCTCCCCCTAAAGCGTTGTCGTACCCTCACCTGGACCCTAAACCGTCCCCGTCCCCTAACCCTAACCCTAGCCCGAACCCTAACCCTAAACCTTCCCGAAGCCTGACCGTCACCCGTCCCCTAATCCTAACCCGTACGCTGACACTAAGCCACGCCCTCACACGTACGCTCCCCCTAAAGTGTTGTCGTACCCTCACCTGGACCCTAAACCGTCCCCGTCCCCTAACCCTAACCCTAGCCCGAACCCTAACCCTAACCCTTCCCCGAAGCCTGACCCTCACCCGTCCCCTAATCCTAACCCGTACGCTGACAATAAGCCGCGCCCTCACACGTACGCTCCCCCTAAAGCGTTGTCGTACCCTCACCTGGACCCTAAACCGTCTCCGTACCCTATCCCTAACCCTAGCCCGAACCCTAACCCTAACACTTCCCCGAAGCCTGACCCTCACCCGTCCCCTAATCCTAACCCGTACGCTGACACTAACACGCTCCCTCACACGTACGCTCCCCCTAAAGCGTTGTCGTACCCTCACCTGGACCCTAAACCGTCCCCGTCCCCTAACCCTAACCCTAGCCCGAGCCCTAACCCTAACCCTTCCCCGAAGCCTGACCCTCACCCGTACCATAATCCTAACCCGTACGCTGACACTAACCCGCGCCCTCACACGTACGCTCCCCCTAAAGCGTTGTCGTACTCTCACCTGGACCCTAAACCGTCCCCGTCCCCTAACCCTAACCCTAGCCCGAACCCTAACCCTAACCCTTCCCCGAAACCTGACCCTCACCCGTCCCCTAATCCTAACCCGTACGCTGACACTAACCCGCGCCCTCACACGTACGCTCCCCCTAAAGCGTTGTCGTACCCTCACCTGGACCCTAAACCGTCCCCGTCCCCTAACCCTAACCCTAGCCCGAACCCTAACCCTAACCCTTCCCCGAAGCCTGACCCTCACCCGTCCCCTAATCCTAACCCGTACGCTGACACTAAGCCGCGCCCTCACACGTACGCTCCCCCTAAAGCGTTGTCGTACCCTCACCTGGACCCTAAACCGTCCCCGTCCCCTAACCCTAACCCTAGCCCGAACCCTAACCCTAACCCTTCCCCGAAGCCTGACCCTCACCCGTCCCCTAATCCTAACCCGTACGCTGACACTAACCCGCTCCCTCACACGTACGCTCCCCCTAAAGCGTTGTCGTACCCTCACCTGGACCCTAAACCGTCCCCGTCCCCTAACCCTAACCCTAGCCCGAACCCTAACCCTAACCCTTCCCCGAAGCCTGACCCTCACCCGTCCCCTAATCCTAACCCGTACGCTGACACTACGCCGCGCCCTCACACGTACGCTCCCCCTAAATCGTTGTCGTACTCTCACCTGGACCCTAAACCGTCCCCGTCCCCTAACCCTAACCCTAGCCCGAACCCTAACCCTAACACTTCCCCGAAGCCTAACCCTCACCCGTCCTCTAATCCTAACCCGTACGCTGACACTAACCCGCGCCCTCACACGTACGCTCCCCCTAAAGCGTTGTCGTACCCTCACCTGGACCCTAAACCGTCCCCGTCCCCTAACCCTAACCCTAGCCCGAAACCTAACCCTAACCCTTCCCCAAAGCCTGACCCTCACCCGTCCCCTAATCCTAACCCATACGCTGACACTAAGCCGCGCCCTCACACGTACGCTCCCCCTAAAGCGTTGTCGTACCCTCACCTGGACCCTAAACGGTCCGCGTCCCCTAACCCTAACCCTAGCCCGAACCCTAACCCTAACCCTTCCCCGAAGCCTGACCCTCACCCGTCCCCTAATCCTAACCCGTACGCTGACACTAAGCCGCGCCCTCACACGTATGCTCCCCCTAAAGCGTTGTCGTACCCTCACCTGGACCCTAAACCGTCCCCGTCCCCTAACCCTAACCCTAGCCCGAACCCTAACCCTAAACCTTCCCGAAGCCTGACCCTCACCCGTCCCATAATCCTAACCCGTACGCTGACAATAAGCCGCGCCCTCACACGTACGCTCCCCCTAAAGCGTTGTCGTACCCTCACCTGGACCCTAAACCGTCCCCGTCCCCTAACCCTAACCCTAGCCCGAACCCTAACCCTAAACCTTCCCGAAGCCTGACCCTCACCCGTCCCCTAATCCTAACCCGTACGCTGACACTAAGCCGCGCCCTCACACGTACGATCCCCCTAAAGCGTTGTCGTACCCTCACCTGGACCCTAAACCGTCCCCGTCCCCTAACCCTAAGCCTAGCCCGAACCCTAACCCTAACACTTCCCCGAAGCCTGACCCTCACCCGTCCCCTAATCCTAACCCGTACGCTGACACTAAGCCGCGCCCTCACACGTACGCTCCCCCTAAAGCGTTGTCGTACCCTCACCTGGACCCTAAACCGTCCCCGTCCCCTAACCCTAACCCTAGCCCGAACCCTAACCCTAACCCTTCCCCGAAGCCTGACCCTCACCCGTCCCCTAATCCTAACCCGTACGCTGACACTAAGCCGCGCCCTCACACGTACGCTCCCCCTAAAGCGTTGTCGTACCCTCACCTGGACCCTAAACCGTCCCCGTCCCCTAACCCTAACCCTACCCCGAACCGTAAACCTAAACCTTCCCGAAGCCTGACCCTCACCCGTCCCCTAATCCTAACCCGTACGCTTACGCTAACCCGCGCCCTCACACGTACGCTCCCCCTAAAGCGTTGTCGTACCCTCACCTGGACCCTAAACCGTCCCCGTCCCCTAACCCTAACCCTAGCCCGAACCCTAACCCTAACCCTTCCCCGAAGCCTGACCCTCACCCGTCCCCTAATCCTAACCCGTACGCTGACACTAAGCCGCGCCCTCACACGTACGCTCCCCCTAAAGCGTTGTCGTACCCTCACCTGGACCCTAAACGGTCCGCGTCCCCTAACCCTAACCCTAGCCCGAACCCTAACCCTAACCCTTCCCCTAAGCCTGACCCTCACCCGTCCCCTAATCCTAACCCGTACGCTGACACTAAGCCGCGCCCTCACACGTATGCTCCCCCTAAAGCGTTGTCGTACCCTCACCTGGACCCTAAACCGTCCCCGTCCCCTAACCCTAACCCTAGCCCGAACCCTAACCCTAAACCTTCCCGAAGCCTGACCCTCACCCGTCCCATAATCCTAACCCGTACGCTGACAATAAGCCGCGCCCTCACACGTACGCTCCCCCTAAAGCGTTGTCGTACCCTCACCTGGACCCTAAACCGTCCCCGTCCCCTAACCCTAACCCTAGCCCGAACCCTAACCCTAAACCTTCCCGAAGCCTGACCCTCACCCGTCCCCTAATCCTAACCCGTACGCTGACACTAAGCCGCGCCCTCACACGTACGATCCCCCTAAAGCGTTGTCGTACCCTCACCTGGACCCTAAACCGTCCCCGTCCCCTAACCCTAAGCCTAGCCCGAACCCTAACCCTAACACTTCCCCGAAGCCTGACCCTCACCCGTCCCCTAATCCTAACCCGTACGCTGACACTAAGCCGCGCCCTCACACGTACGCTCCCCCTAAAGCGTTGTCGTACCCTCACCTGGACCCTAAACCGTCCCCGTCCCCTAACCCTAACCCTAGCCCGAACCCTAACCCTAACCCTTCCCCGAAGCCTGACCCTCACCCTTCCCCTAATCCTAACCCGTACGCTGACACTAAGCCGCGCCCTCACACGTACGCTCCCCCTAAAGCGTTGTCGTACCCTCACCTGGACCCTAAACCGTCCCCGTCCCCTAACCCTAACCCTACCCCGAACCCTAAACCTAAACCTTCCCGAAGCCTGACCCTCACCCGTCCCCTAATCCTAACCCGTACGCTGACGCTAACCCGCGCCCTCACACGTACGCTCCCCCTAAAGCGTTGTCGTACCCTCACCTGGACCCTAAACCGTCCCCGTCCCCTAACCCTAACCCTAGCCCGAACCCTAACCCTAACCCTTCCCCGAAGCCTGACCCTCACCCGTCCCCTAATCCTAACCCGTACGCTGACACTAACCCGCGCCCTCACACGTACGCTCCCCCTAAAGCGTGGTCGTACCCTCACCTGGACCCTAAACCGTCCCCGTCCCCTAACCCTAACCCTAGCCCGAACCCTAACCCTAACGCTTCCCTGAAGCCTGACACTCACCCGTCCCCTAATCCTAACCCGTACGCTGACACTAACCTGCGCCCTCACACGTACGCTCCCCCTAAAGCGTTGTCGTACACTCACCTGGACCCTAAACCGTCCCCGTCCCCTAACCCTAACCCTAGCCCGAACCCTAACCCTAACCCTTCCCCGAAGCCTGACCCTCACCCGTCCCATAATCCTAACCCGTACGCTGACACTAACCCGTGCCCTCACACGTACGCTCCCCCTAAAGCGTTGTCGTACCCTCACCTGGACCCTAAACCGTCCCCGTCCCCTAACCCTAACCCTAGCCCGAACCCTAACCCTAACCCTTCCCCGAAGCCTGACCCTCACCCGTCCCCTAATCCTAACCCGTACGCTGACACTAAGCCGCGCCCTCACACGTACGCTCCCCCTAAAGCGTTGTCGTACCCTCACCTGGACCCTAAACCGTCCCCGTCCCCTAACCCTAACCCTAACCCGAACCCTAACCCTAACCCTTCCCCGAAGCCTGACCCTCACCCGTCCCCTAATCCTAACCCGTACGCTGACACTAAGCCGCGCCCTCACACGTACGCTCCCCCTAAAGCGTTGTCGTACCCTCACCTGGACCCTAAACCGTCCCCGTCCCCTAACCCTAACCCTAGCCCGAACCCTAACCCTAACCCTTCCCCGAAGCCTGACCCTCACCCGTACCCTAATCCTAACCCGTACGCTGACACTAAGCCGCGCCCTCACACGTACGCTCCCCCTAAAGCGTTGTCGTACCCTCACCTGGACCCTAAACCGTCCCCGTCCCCTAACCCTAACCCTAGCCCGAACCGTAACCCTAACACTTCCCCGAAGCCTGACCCTCACCCGTCCCCTAATCCTAACCCGTACGCTGACACTAACCCACGCCCTCACACGTACGCCCCCCCTAAAGCGTTGTCGTACCCTCACCTGGACCCTAAACCGTCCCCGTCCCCTAACCCTAACCCTAGCCCGAACCCTAAACCTAACCCTTCCCCGAAGCCTGACCCTCACCCGTCCCCTAATCCTAACCCGTACGCTGACACTAAGCCGCGCCCTCACACGTACGCTCCCCCTAAAGCGTTGTCGTACCCTCACCTGGACCCTAAACCGTCCCCGTCCCCTAACCCTAACCCTAGCCCGAACCCTAACCCTAACCCTTCCCCGAAGCCTGACCCTCACCCGTCCCCTAATCCTAACCCGTACGCTGACACTAAGCCGCGCCCTCACACGTACGCTCCCCCTAAAGCGTTGTCGTACCCTCACCTGGACCCTAAACCATCCCCGTCCCCTAACCCTAACCCTAGCCCGAACCGTAACCCTAACCCTTCCCCGAAGCCTGACCCTCACCCGTCCCGTAATGCTAACCCGTACGCTGACACTAAGCCGCGCCCTCACACGTACGCTCCCCCTAAAGAATTGTCGTACCCTCACCTGGACCCTAAACCCTCCCCGTCCCCTAACACTAACCCTAGCCTGAACCCTAACCCTAACACTTCCCCGAAGCCTGACCCTCACCTGTCCCCTAATCCTAACCCGTACGCTGACACTAAGCCGCGCCCTCACATGTACGCTCCCCCTAAAGCGTTGTCGTACCCTCACCTGGACCCTTAACCGTCCCTGTCCCCTAACCCTAACCCTAGCACGAACCCTAACCCTAAACCTTCCCAAAGCCTAACCCTCACCCGTACCCTAATCCTAACCCGTACGCTGACACTAAGCCACGCCCTCACACGTACGCTCCCCCTAAAGCGTTGTCGTACCCTCACCTGGACCGTAAATCGTCACCGTCCCCTAACCCTAACCCTAGCCCGAACCCTAACCCTAACCCTTCCCCGAAGCCTGACCCTCACCCGTCCCCTAATCCTAACCCGTACGCTGACACTAAGCCGCGCCCTCACACGTACGCTCCCCCTAAAGCGTTGTCGTACCCTCACCTGGACCCTAAACCGTCCCCGTCCCCTAACCCTAACCCTAGCCCGAACCCTAACCCTAACCCTTCCCCGAAGCCTGACCCTCACCCGTCCCCTAATCCTAACCCGTACGCTGACACTAAGCCGCGCCCTCACACGTACGCTCCCCCTAAAGCGTTGTCGTACCCTCACCTGGACCCTAAACCGTCCCCGTCCCCTAACCCTAACCCTAGCCCGAACCCTAACCCTAACCCTTCCCCGAAGCCTGACCCTCACCCGTACCCTAATCCTAACCCGTACGCTGACACTAAGCCGCGCCCTCACACGTACGCTCCCCCTAAAGCGTTGTCGTACCCTCACCTGGACCCTAAACCGTCCCCGTCCCCTAACCCTAACCCTAGCCCGAACCCTAAACCTAAACCTTCCCGAAGCCTGACCCTCACCCGTCCCCTAATCCTAACCCGTACGCTGACGCTAACCCGCGCCCTCACACGTACGCTCCCCCTAAAGCGTTGTCGTACCCTCACCTGGACCCTAAACCGTCCCCGTCCCCTAACCCTAACCCTAGCCCGAACCCTAACCCTAACCCTTCCCCGAAGCCTGACCCTCACACGTCCCCTAATCCTAACCCGTACGCTGACACTAACCCGCGCCCTCACACGTACGCTCCCCCTAAAGCGTTGTCGTACCCTCACCTGGACCCTAAACCGTCCCCGTCCCCTAACCCTAACCCTACCCCGAAACCTAAACCTAAACCTTCCCGAAGCCTGACCCTCACCCGTCCCCTAATCCTAACCCGTACGCTGACGCTAACCCGCGCCCTCACACGTATGCTCCCCCTAAAGCGTTGTCGTACCCTCACCTGGACCCTAAACCGTCCCCGTCCCCTAACCCTAACCCTAGCCCGAACCCTAACCCTAACCCTTCCCCGAAGCCTGACACTCACCCGTCCCCTAATCCTAACCCGTACGCTGACACTAACCCGCGCCCTCACACGTACGCTCCCCCTAAAGCGTTGTCGTACCCTCACCTGGACCCTAAACCGTCCCCGTCCCCTAACCCTAACCCTAGCCCGAACCCTAACCCTAACCCTTCCCCGAAGCCTGACCCTCACCCGTCCCCTAATCCTAACCCGTACGCTGACACTAAGCCGCGCCCTCACACGTACGCTCCCCCTAATGCGTTGTCGTACCCTCACCTGGACCCTAAACCGTCCCCGTCCCCTATCCCTAAACATAGCGCGAACCCTAACCCTAACACTTCCCCGAAGCCTGACCCTCACCCGTCCCCTAATCCTAACCCGTACGTTGACACTAAGCCGCGCCCTCACACGTACGCTCCCCCTAAAGCGTTGTCGTACCCTCACCTGGACCCTAAACCGTCCCCGTCCCCTAAACCTAACCCTAGCCCGAACCCTAACCCTAAACCTTCCCCGAAGCCTGACCCTCACCCGTCCCCTAATCCTAACCCGTACGCTGACACTAACCCGCGCCCTCACACGTACGCTCCCCCTAAAGCGTTGTCGTACCCTCACCTGGACCCTAAACCGTCCCCGTCCCCTAACCTTAACCCTAGCCCGAACCCTAACCCTAACCCTTCCCCGAAGCCTGAACCTCACCCGTCCCCTAATCCTAACCCGTACGCTGACACTAAGCCGCGCCCTCACACGTACGCTCCCCCTAAAGCGTTGTCGTACCCTCACCTGGACCCTAAACCTTCCCCGTCACCTAACCCTAACCCTAGCCCAAACCCTAACCCTAACCCTTCCCCGAAGCCTGACCCTCACCCGTCCCCTAATCCTAACCCGTACTCTGACACTAAGCCGCGCCCTCACACGTACGCTCCCCCTAAAGCGTTGTCGTACCCTCACCTGGACCCTAAACCGTCCCTGTCCCCTAACCCTAACCCTAGCCCGAACCCTAACCCTAACCCTTCCCCGAAGCCTGACCCTCACCCGTCCCCTAATCCTAACCCGTACGCTGACACTAAGCCGCGCCCTCACACGTACGCTCCCCCTAAAGCGTTGTCGTACCCTCACCTGGACCCTAAACCGTCCCCGTCCCCTATCCCTAACCATAGCCCGAACCCTAACCCTAACACTTCCCCGAAGCCTGACCCTCACCCGTCCCCTAATCCTAACCCGTACGCTGACACTGACACGCTCCCTCACACGTACGCTCCCCCTAAAGCGTTGTCGTACCCTCACCTGGACCCTAAACCGTCCCCGTCCCCTAACCCTAACCCTAGCCCGAACCCTAACCCTAACCCTTCCCCGAAACCTGACCCTCACCCGTCCCCTAATCCTAACCCGTACGCTGACACTAACCCGCGCCCTCACACGTACGCTCCCCCTAAAGCGTTGTCGTACCCTCACCTGGACCCTAAACCGTCCCCGTCCCCTAACCCTAACCCTAGCCCGAACCCTAACCCTAACCCTTCCCCGAAGCCTGACCCTCACCCGTCCCCTAATCCTAACCCGTACGCTGACACTAAGCCGCGCCCTCACACGTACGCTCCCCCTAAAGCGTTGTCGTACCCTCACCTGGACCCTAAACCGTCCCCGTCCCCTAACCCTAACCCTAGCCCGAACCCTAACCCTAAACCTTCCCGAAGCCTGACCCTCACCCGTCCCCTAATCCTAACCCGTACGCTGACACTAAGCCGCGCCCTCACACATACGCTCCCCCTAAAGCGTTGTCGTACCCTCACCTGGACCCTAAACCATCCCCGTCCCCTAACCCAAACCCTAGCCCGAACCCTAACCCTAAACCTTCCCGAAGCCTGACCCTCACCCGTCCCCTAATCCTAACCCGTACGCTGACACTAAGCCGCGCCCTCACACGTACGCTCCCCCTAAAGCGTTGTCGTACCCTCACCTGGACCCTAAACCTTCCCCGTCACCTAACCCTAACCCTAGCCCAAACCCTAACCCTAACCCTTCCCCGAAGCCTGACACTCACCCGTCCCCTAATCCTAACCCGTACTCTGACACTAAGCCGCGCCCTCACACGTACGCTCCCCCTAAAGCGTTGTCGTACCCTCACCTGGACCCTAAACCGTCCCTGTCCCCTAACCCTAACCCTAGCCCGAACCCTAACCCTAACCCTTCCCCGAAGCCTGACCCTCACCCGTCCCCTAATCCTAACCCGTAGGCTGACACTACGCCGCGCCCTCACACGTACGCTCCCCCTAAAGCGTTGTCGTACTCTCACCTGGACCCTAAACCGTCCCCGTCCCCTAACCCTAACCCTAGCCCGAACCCTAACCCTAACACTTCCCCGAAGCCTGACCCTCACCCGTCCCCTAATCCTAACCCGTACGCTGACACTAACCCGCGCCCTCACACGTACGCTCCCCCTAAAGCGTTGTCGTACCCTCACCTGGACCCTAAACCGTCCCCGTCCCCTAACCCTAACCCTAGCCCGAACCCTAACCCTAACCCTTCCCCGAAGCCTGACCCTCACCCGTCCCCTAATCCTAACCCGTACGCTGACACTAAGCCGCGCCCTCACACGTACGCTCCCCCTAAAGCGTTGTCGTACCCTCACCTGGACCCTAAACGGTCCGCGTCCCCTAACCCTAACCCTAGCCCGAACCCTAACCCTAACCCTTCCCCGAAGCCTGACCCTCACCCGTCCCCTAATCCTAACCCGTACGCTGACACTAAGCCGCGCCCTCACACGTATGCTCCCCCTAAAGCGTTGTCGTACCCTCACCTGGACCCTAAACCGTCCCCGTCCCCTAACCCTAACCCTAGCCCGAACCCTAACCCTAAACCTTCCCGAAGCCTGACCCTCACCCGTCTTATAATCCTAACCCGTACGCTGACAATAAGCCGCGCCCTCACACGTACGCTCCCCCTAAAGCGTTGTCGTACCCTCACCTGGAACCTAAACCGTCCCCGTCCCCTAACCCTAACCCTAGCCCGAACCCTAACCCTAAACCTTCCCGAAGCCTGACCCTCACCCGTCCCCTAATCCTAACCCGTACGCTGACACTAAGCCGCGCCCTCACACGTACGATCCCCCTAAAGCGTTGTCGTACCCTCACCTGGACCCTTGACCGTCCCCGTCCCCTAACCCTAAGCCTAGCCCGAACCCTAACCCTAACACTTCCCCGAAGCCTGACCCTCACCCGTCCCCTAATCCTAACCCGTACGCTGACACTAAGCCGCGCCCTCACACGTACGCTCCCCCTAAAGCGTTGTCGTACCCTCACCTGGACCCTAAACCGTCCCCGTCCCCTTACCCTAACCCTAGCCCGAACCCTAACCCTAACCCTTCCCCGAAGCCTAACCCTCACCCGTCCCCTAATCCTAACCCGTACGCTGACACTAAGCCGCGCCCTCACACGTACGCTCCCCCTAAAGCGTTGTCGTACCCTCACCTGGACCCTAAACCGTCCCCGTCCCCTAACCCTAACCCTACCCCGAACCGTAAACCTAAACCTTCCCGAAGCCTGACCCTCACCCGTCCCCTAATCCTAACCCGTACGCTTACGCTAACCCGCGCCCTCACACGTACGCTCCCCCTAAAGCGTTGTCGTACCCTCACCTGGACCCTAAACCGTCCCCGTCCCCTAACCCTAACCCTAGCCCGAACCCTAACCCTAACCCTTCCCCGAAGCCTGACCCTCACCCGTCCCCTAATCCTAACCCGTACGCTGACACTAACCCGCGCCCTCACACGTACGCTCCCCCTAAAGCGTTGTCGTACCCTCACCTGGACCCTAAACCGTCCCCGTCCCCTAACCCTAACCCTAGCCCGAACCCTAACCCTAACCCTTCCCCGAAGCCTGACCCTCACCCGTCCCCTAATCCTAACCCGTACGCTGACACTAAGCCGCGCCCTCACACGTACGCTCCCCCTAAAGCGTTGTCGTACCCTCACCTGGACCCTAAACCGTCCCCGTCCCCTAACCCTAACCCTACCCCGAACCCTAAACCTAAACCTTCCCGAAGCCTGACCCTCACCCGTCCCCTAATCCTAACCCGTACGCTGACGCTAACCCGCGCCCTCACACGTACGCTCCCCCTAAAGCGTTGTCGTACCCTCACCTGGACCCTAAACCGTCCCCGTCCCCTAACGCTAACCCTAGCCCGAACCCTAACCCTAACCCTTCCCCGAAGCCTGACCCTCACCCGTCCCCTAATCCTAACCCGTACGCTGACACTAACCCGCGCCCTCACACGTACGCTCCCCCTAAAGCGTTGTCGTACCCTCACCTGGACCCTAAACCGTCCCCGTCCCCTAACCCTAACCCTAGCCCGAACCCTAACCCTAACGCTTCCCTGAAGCCTGACACTCACCCGTCCCCTAATCCTAACCCGTACGCTGACACTAACCTGCGCCCTCACACGTACGCTCCCCCTAAAGCGTTGTCGTACACTCACCTGGACCCTAAACCGTCCCCGTCCCCTAACCCTAACCCTAGCCCGAACCCTAACCCTAACCCTTCCCCGAAGCCTGACCCTCACCCGTCCCATAATCCTAACCCGTACGCTGACACTAACCCGTGCCCTCACACGTACACTCCCCCTAAAGCGTTGTCGTACCCTCACCTGGACCCAAAACCGTCCCCGTCCCCTAACCCTAACCCTAGCCCGAACCCTAACCCTAAACCTTCCCGAAGCCTGACCCTCACCCGTCCCCTAATCCTAACCCGTACGCTGACACTAAGCCGCGCCCTCACACGTACGCTCCCCCTAAAGCGTTGTCGTACCCTCACCTGGACCCTAAACCGTCCCCGTCCCCTAACCCTAACCCTAGCCCGAACCCTAACCCTAAACCTTCCCGAAGCCTGACCGTCACCCGTCCCCTAATCCTAACCCGTACGCTGACACTAAGCCACGCCCTCACACGTACGCTCCCCCTAAAGCGTTGTCGTACCCTCACCTGGACCCTAAACCGTCCCCGTCCCCTAACCCTAACCCTAGCCCGAACCCTAACCCTAACACTTCCCCGAAGCCTGACCCTCACCCGTCCCCTAATCCTAACCCGTACGCTGACAATAAGCCGCGCCCTCACACGTACGCTCCCCCTAAAGCGTTGTCGTACCCTCACCTGGACCCTAAACCGTCCCCGTACCCTATCCCTAACCCTAGCCCGAACCCTAACCCTAACACTTCCCCGAAGCCTGACCCTCACCCGTCCCCTAATCCTCACCCGTACGCTGACACTAACACGCTCCCTCACACGTACGCTCCCCCTAAAGCGTTGTCGTACCCTCACCTGGACCCTAAACCGTCCCCGTCCCCTAACCCTAACCCTAGCCCGAACCCTAACCCTAACCCTTCCCCGAAGCCTGACCCTCACCCGTCCCCTAATCCTAGCCCGTACGCTGACACTAACCTGCGCCCTCACACGTACGCTCCCCCTAAAGCGTTGTCGTACTCTCACCTGGACCCTAAACCGTCCCCGTCCCCTAACCCTAACCCTAGCCCGAACCCTAACCCTAACCCTTCCCCGAAACCTGACCCTCAACCGTCCCCTAATCCTAACCCGTACGCTGACACTAACCCGTGCCCTCACACGTACGCTCCCCCTAAAGCGTTGTCGTACCCTCACCTGGACCCTAAACCGTCCCCGTGCCCTAACCCTAACCCTAGCCCGAACCCTAACCCTAACCCTTCCCCGAAGCCTGACCCTCACCCGTCCCCTAATCCTAACCCGTACGCTGACACTAAGCCGCGCCCTCACACGTACGCTCCCCCTAAAGCGTTGTCGTACCCTCACCTGGACCCTAAACCGTCCCCGTCCCCTAACCCTAACCCTAGCCCGAACCCTAACCCTAACCCTTCCCCGAAGCCTGACCCTCACCCGGCCCCTAATCCTAACCCGTACGCTGACACTAACCCGCTCCCTCACACGTACGCTCCCCCTAATGCGTTGTCGTACCCTCACCTGGACCCTAAACCGTCCCCGTCCCCTAACCCTAACCCTAGCCCGAACCCTAACCCTAACCCTTCCCCGAAGCCTGACCCTCACCCGTCCCCTAATCCTAACACGTACGCTGACACTACGCCGCGCCCTCACACGTACGCTCCCCCTAAAGCGTTGTCGTACTCTCACCTGGACCCTAAACCGTCCCCGTCCCCTAACCCTAACCCTAGCCCGAACCCTAACCCTAACACTTCCCCGAAGCCTGACCCTCACCCGTCCCCTAATCCTAACCCGTACGCTGACACTAACCCGCGCCCTCACACGTACGCTCCCCCTAAAGCGTTGTCGTACCCTCACCTGGACCCTAAACCGTCCCCGTCCCCTAACCCTAACCCTAGCCCGAACCCTAACCCTAACCCTTCCCCGAAGCCTGACCCTCACCCGTCCCCTAATCCTAACCCGTACGCTGACACTAAGCCGCGCCCTCACACGTACGCTCCCCCTAAAGCGTTGTCGTACCCTCACCTGGACCCTAAACGGTCCGCGTCCCCTAACCCTAACCCTAGCCCGAACCCTAACCCTAACCCTTCCCCGAAGCCTGACCCTCACCCGTCCCCTAATCCTAACCCGTACGCTGACACTAAGCCGCGCCCTCACACGTATGCTCCCCCTAAAGCGTTGTCGTACCCTCACCTGGACCCTAAACCGTCCCCGTCCCCTAACCCTAACCCTAGCCCGAACCCTAACCCTAAACCTTCCCGAAGCCTGACCCTCACCCGTCTTATAATCCTAACCCGTACGCTGACAATAAGCCGCGCCCTCACACGTACGCTCCCCCTAAAGCGTTGTCGTACCCTCACCTGGAACCTAAACCGTCCCCGTCCCCTAACCCTAACCCTAGCCCGAACCCTAACCCTAAACCTTCCCGAAGCCTGACCCTCACCCGTCCCCTAATCCTAACCCGTACGCTGACACTAAGCCGCGCCCTCACACGTACGATCCCCCTAAAGCGTTGTCGTACCCTCACCTGGACCCTAAACCGTCCCCGTACCCTATCCCTAACCCTAGCCCGAACCCTAACCCTAACACTTCCCCGAAGCCTGACCCTCACCCGTCCCCTAATCCTAACCCGTACGCTGACACTAACACGCTCCCTCACACGTACGCTCCCCCTAAAGCGTTGTCGTACCCTCACCTGGACCCTAAACCGTCCCCGTCCCCTAACCCTAACCCTAGCCCGAACCCTAACCCTAACCCTTCCCCGAAGCCTGACCCTCACCCGTCCCCTAATCCTAACCCGTACGCTGACACTAACCTGCGCCCTCACACGTACGCTCCCCCTAAAGCGTTGTCGTACTCTCACCTGGACCCTAAACCGTCCCCGTCCCCTAACCCTAACCCTAGCCCGAACCCTAACCCTAACCCTTCCCCGAAACCTGACCCTCAACCGTCCCCTAATCCTAACCCGTACGCTGACACTAACCCGTGCCCTCACACGTACGCTCCCCCTAAAGCGTTGTCGTACCCTCACCTGGACCCTAAACCGTCCCCGTGCCCTAACCCTAACCCTAGCCCGAACCCTAACCCTAACCCTTCCCCGAAGCCTGACCCTCACCCGTCCCCTAATCCTAACCCGTACGCTGACACTAAGCCGCGCCCTCACACGTACGCTCCCCCTAAAGCGTTGTCGTACCCTCACCTGGACCCTAAACCGTCCCCGTCCCCTAACCCTAACCCTAGCCCGAACCCTAACCCTAACCCTTCCCCGAAGCCTGACCCTCACCCGTCCCCTAATCCTAACCCGTACGCTGACACTACGCCGCGCCCTCACACGTACGCTCCCCCTAAAGCGTTGTCGTACTCTCACCTGGACCCTAAACCGTCCCCGTCCCCTAACCCTAACCCTAGCCCGAACCCTAACCCTAACACTTCCCCGAAGCCTGACCCTCACCCGTCCCCTAATCCTAACCCGTACGCTGACACTAACCCGCGCCCTCACACGTACGCTCCCCCTAAAGCGTTGTCGTACCCTCACCTGGACCCTAAACCGTCCCCGTCCCCTAACCCTAACCCTAGCCCGAACCCTAACCCTAACCCTTCCCCGAAGCCTGACCCTCACCCGTCCCCTAATCCTAACCCGTACGCTGACACTAAGCCGCGCCCTCACACGTACGCTCCCCCTAAAGCGTTGTCGTACCCTCACCTGGACCCTAAACGGTCCGCGTCCCCTAACCCTAACCCTAGCCCGAACCCTAACCCTAACCCTTCCCCGAAGCCTGACCCTCACCCGTCCCCTAATCCTAACCCGTACGCTGACACTAAGCCGCGCCCTCACACGTATGCTCCCCCTAAAGCGTTGTCGTACCCTCACCTGGACCCTAAACCGTCCCCGTCCCCTAACCCTAACCCTAGCCCGAACCCTAACCCTAAACCTTCCCGAAGCCTGACCCTCACCCGTCTTATAATCCTAACCCGTACGCTGACAATAAGCCGCGCCCTCACACGTACGCTCCCCCTAAAGCGTTGTCGTACCCTCACCTGGAACCTAAACCGTCCCCGTCCCCTAACCCTAACCCTAGCCCGAACCCTAACCCTAAACCTTCCCGAAGCCTGACCCTCACCCGTCCCCTAATCCTAACCCGTACGCTGACACTAAGCCGCGCCCTCACACGTACGATCCCCCTAAAGCGTTGTCGTACCCTCACCTGGACCCTAAACCGTCCCCGTCCCCTAACCCTAAGCCTAGCCCGAACCCTAACCCTAACACTTCCCCGAAGCCTGACCCTCACCCGTCCCCTAATCCTAACCCGTACGCTGACACTAAGCCGCGCCCTCACACGTACGCTCCCCCTAAAGCGTTGTCGTACCCTCACCTGGACCCTAAACCGTCCCCGTCCCCTAACCCTAACCCTAGCCCGAACCCTAACCCTAACCCTTCCCCGAAGCCTGACCCTCACCCGTCCCCTAATCCTAACCCGTACGCTGACACTAAGCCGCGCCCTCACACGTACGCTCCCCCTAAAGCGTTGTCGTACCCTCACCTGGACCCTAAACCGTCCCCGTCCCCTAACCCTAACCCTACCCCGAACCGTAAACCTAAACCTTCCCGAAGCCTGACCCTCACCCGTCCCCTAATCCTAACCCGTACGCTTACGCTAACCCGCGCCCTCACACGTACGCTCCCCCTAAAGCGTTGTCGTACCCTCACCTGGACCCTAAACCGTCCCCGTCCCCTAACCCTAACCCTAGCCCGAACCCTAACCCTAACCCTTCCCCGAAGCCTGACCCTCACCCGTCCCCTAATCCTAACCCGTACGCTGACACTAACCCGCGCCCTCACACGTACGCTCACCCTAAAGCGTTGTCGTACCCTCACCTGGACCCTAAACCGTCCCCGTCCCCTAACCCTAACCCTAGCCCGAACCCTAACCCTAACCCTTCCCCGAAGCCTGACCCTCACCCGTCCCCTAATCCTAACCCGTACGCTGACACTAAGCCACGCCCTCACACGTACGCTCCCCCTAAAGCGTTGTCGTACCCTCACCTGGACCCTAAACCGTCCCCGTCCCCTAACCCTAACCCTACCCCGAACCCTAAACCTAAACCTTCCCGAAGCCTGACCCTCACCCGTCCCCTAATCCTAACCCGTACGCTGACGCTAACCCGCGCCCTCACACGTACGCTCCCCCTAAAGCGTTGTCGTACCCTCACCTGGACCCTAAAACGTCCCCGTCCCCTAACCCTAACCCTAGCCCGAACCCTAACCCTAACCCTTCCCCGAAGCCTGACCCTCACCCGTCCCCTAATCCTAACCCGTACGCTGACACTAACCCGCGCCCTCACACGTACGCTCCCCCTAAAGCGTTGTCGTACCCTCACCTGGACCCTAAACCGTCCCCGTCCCCTAACCCTAACCGTAGCCCGAACCCTAACCCTAACGCTTCCCTGAAGCCTGACACTCACCCGTCCCCTAATCCTAACCCGTACGCTGACACTAACCTGCTCCCTCACACGTACGCTCCCCCTAAAGCGTTGTCGTACACTCACCTGGACCCTAAACCGTCCCCGTCCCCTAACCCTAACCCTAGCCCGAACCCTAACCCTAACCCTTCCCCGAAGCCTGACCCTCACCCGTCCCATAATCCTAACCCGTACGCTGACACTAACCCGTGCCCTCACACGTACACTCCCCCTAAAGCGTTGTCGTACCCTCACCTGGACCCTAAACCGTCCCCGTCCCCTAACCCTAACCCTAGCCCGAACCCTAACCCTAACCCTTCCCCGAAGCCTGACCCTCACCCTTCCCCTAATCCTAACCCGTACGCTGACACTAAGCCGCGCCCTCACACGTACGCTCCCCCTAAAGCGTTGTCGTACCCTCACCTGGACCCTAAACCGTCCCCGTCCCCTAACACTAACCCTAGCCCGAACTGTAACCCTAATACTTCCCCGAAGCCTGACCCTCACCCGTCCCCTAATCCTAACCCGTATGCTGACACTAACCCACGCCCTCACACGTACGCCCCCCCTAAAGCGTTGTCGTACCCTCACCTGGACCCTAAACCGTCCCCGTCCCCTAACCCTAACCCTAGCCCGAACCCTAAACCTAAACCTTCCCGAAGCCTGACCCTCACCCGTCCCCTAATCCTAACCCGTACGCTGACACTAAGCCGCGCCCTCACACGTACGCTCCCCCTAAAGCGTTGTCGTACCCTCACCTGGACCCTAAACCGTCCCCGTCCCCTAACCCTAACCCTAGCCCGAACCCTAACCCTAAACCTTCCCGAAGCCTGACCCTCACCCGTCTTATAATCCTAACCCGTACGCTGACAATAAGCCGCGCCCTCACACGTACGCTCCCCCTAAAGCGTTGTCGTACCCTCACCTGGAACCTAAACCGTCCCCGTCCCCTAACCCTAACCCTAGCCCGAACCCTAACCCTAAACCTTCCCGAAGCCTGACCCTCACCCGTCCCCTAATCCTAACCCGTACGCTGACACTAAGCCGCGCCCTCACACGTACGCTCCCCCTAAAGCGTTGTCGTACCCTCACCTGGACCCTAAACCATCCCCGTCCCCTAACCCTAACCCTAGCCCGAACCCTAACCCTAACCCTTCCCCGAAGCCTGACCCTCACCCGTCCCGTAATCCTAACCCGTACGCTGACACTAAGCCGCGCCCTCACACGTACGCTCCCCCTAAAGCATTGTCGTACCCTCACCTGGACCCTAAACCGTCCCCGTCCCCTAACCCTAACCCTAGCCCGAACCCTAACCCTAACACTTCCCCGAAGCCTGACCCTCACCTGTCCCCTAATCCTAACCCGTACGCTGACACTAAGCCGCGCCCTCACACGTACGCTCCCCCTAAAGCGGTGTCGTACCCTCACCTGGACCCTTAAACGTCCCTGTCCCCTAACCCTAACCCTAGCACGAACCCTAACCCTAAACCTTCCCAAAGCCTAACCCTCACCCGTACCCTAATCCTAACCCGTACGCTGACACTAAGCCACGCCCTCACACGTACGCTCCCCCTAAAGCGTTGTCGTACCCTCACCTGGACCGTAAACCGTCCCCGTCCCCTAACCCTAACCCTAGCCCGAACCCTAACCCTAACCCTTCCCCGAAGCCTGACCCTCACCCGTCCCCTAATCCTAACCCGTACGCTGACACTAAGCCGCGCCCTCACACGTACGCTCCCCCTAAAGCGTTGTCGTACCCTCACCTGGACCCTAAACCGTCCCCGTCCCCTAACCCTAACCCTAGCCCGAACCCTAACCCTAACCCTTCCCCGAAGCCTGACCCTCACCCGTCCCCTAATCCTAACCCGTACTCTGACACTAAGCCACGCCCTCACACGTACGCTCCCCCTAAAGCGTTGTCGTACACTCACCTGGACCCTAAACCGTCCCCGTCCCCTAACCCTAACCCTAGCCCGAACCCTAACCCTAACCCTTCCCCGAAGCCTGACCCTCACCCGTCCCCTAATCCTAACCCGTACGCTGACACTAACACACGCCCTCACACGTACGCCCCCCCTAAAGCGTTGTCGTACCCTCACCTGGACCCTAAACCGTCCCCGTCCCCTAACCATAACCCTAGCCCGAACCCTAACCCTAAACCTTCCCGAAGCCTGACCCTCACCCGTCCCCTAATCCTAACCCGTACGCTGACACTAAGCCGCGCCCTCACACGTACGCTCCCCCTAAAGCGTTGTCGTACCCTCACCTGGACCCTAAACCGTCCCCGTCCCCTAACCCTAACCCTAGCCCGAACCCTAACCCTAACACTTCCCCGAAGCCTGACCCTCACCCGTCCCCTAATCCTAACCCGTACGCTGACACTAAGCCGCACCCTCACACGTACGCTCCCCCTAAAGCGTTGTCGTACCCTCACCTGGACCCTAAACCATCCCCGTCCCCTAACCCTAACCCTAGCCCGAACCCTAACCCTAACCCTTCCCCGAAGCCTGACCCTCACCCGTCCCGTAATCCTAACCCGTACGCTGACACTAAGCCGCGCCCTCACACGTACGCTCCCCCTAAAGCATTGTCGTACCCTCATCTGGACCCTAAACCGTCCCCGTCCCCTAACACTAACCCTAGCCTGAACCCTAACCCTAACACTTCCCCGAAGCCTGACCCTCACCTGTCCCCTAATCCTAACCCGTACGCTGACACTAAGCCACGCCCTCACACGTACGCTCCCCCTAAAGCGTTGTCGTACCCTCACCTGGACCCTTAACCGTCCCTGTCCCCTAACCCTAACCCTAGCACGAACCCTAACCCTAAACCTTCCCAAAGCCTAACCCTCACCCGTACCCTAATCCTAACCCGTACGCTGACACTAAGCCACGCCCTCACACGTACGCTCCCCCTAAAGCGTTGTCGTACCCTCACCTGGACCGTAAATCGTCACCGTCCCCTAACCCTAACCCTAGCCCGAACCCTAACCCTAACCCTTCCCCGAAGCCTGACCCTCACCCGTCCCCTAATCCTAACCCGTACGCTGACACTAAGCCGCGCCCTCACACGTACGCTCCCCCTAAAGCGTTGTCGTACCCTCACCTGGACCCTAAACCGTCCCCGTCCCCTAACCCTAACCCTAGCCCGAACCCTAACCCTAACCCTTCCCCGAAGCCTGACCCTCACCCGTCCCCTAATCCTAACCCGTACGCTGACACTAAGCCGCGCCCTCACACGTACGCTCCCCCTAAAGCGTTGTCGTACCCTCACCTGGACCCTAAACCGTCCCCGTCCCCTAACCCTAACCCTAGCCCGAACCCTAACCCTAACCCTTCCCCGAAGCCTGACCCTCACCCGTCCTCTAATCCTAACCCGCACGCTGACACTAACCCGCGCCCTCACACGTACACTCCCCCTAAAGCGTTGTCGTACCCTCACCTGGACCCAAAACCGTCCCCGTCCCCTAACCCTAACCCTAGCCCGAACCCTAACCCTAAACCTTCCCGAAGCCTGACCCTCACCCGTCCCCTAATCCTAACCCGTACGCTGACACTAAGCCGCGCCCTCACACGTACGCTCCCCCTAAAGCGTTGTCGTACCCTCACCTGGACCCTAAACCGTCCCCGTCCCCTAACCCTAACCCTAGCCCGAACCCTAACCCTAAACCTTCCCGAAGCCTGACCGTCACCCGTCCCCTAATCCTAACCCGTACGCTGACACTAAGCCACGCCCTCACACGTACGCTCCCCCTAAAGCGTTGTCGTACCCTCACCTGGACCCTAAACCGTCCCCGTCCCCTAACCCTAACCCTAGCCCGAACCCTAACCCTAACCCTTCCCCGAAGCCTGACCCTCACCCGTCCCCTAATCCTAACCCGTACGCTGACAATAAGCCGCGCCCTCACACGTACGCTCCCCCTAAAGCGTTGTCGTACCCTCACCTGGACCCTAAACCGTCCCCGTACCCTATCCCTAACCCTAGCCCGAACCCTAACCCTAACACTTCCCCGAAGCCTGACCCTCACCCGTCCCCTAATCCTAACCCGTACGCTGACACTAACACGCTCCCTCACACGTACGCTCCCCCTAAAGCGTTGTCGTACCCTCACCTGGACCCTAAACCGTCCCCGTCCCCTAACCCTAACCCTAGCCCGAACCCTAACCCTAACCCTTCCCCGAAGCCTGACCCTCACCCGTCCCCTAATCCTAACCCGTACGCTGACACTAACCTGCGCCCTCACACGTACGCTCCCCCTAAAGCGTTGTCGTACTCTCACCTGGACCCTAAACCGTCCCCGTCCCCTAACCCTAACCCTAGCCCGAACCCTAACCCTAACCCTTCCCCGAAACCTGACCCTCAACCGTCCCCTAATCCTAACCCGTACGCTGACACTAACCCGTGCCCTCACACGTACGCTCCCCCTAAAGCGTTGTCGTACCCTCACCTGGACCCTAAACCGTCCCCGTCCCCTAACCCTAACCCTAGCCCGAACCCTAACCCTAACCCTTCCCCGAAGCCTGACCCTCACCCGTCCCCTAATCCTAACCCGTACGCTGACACTAAGCCGCGCCCTCACACGTACGATCCCCCTAAAGCGTTGTCGTACCCTCACCTGGACCCTAAACCGTCCCCGTCCCCTAACCCTAAGCCTAGCCCGAACCCTAACCCTAACACTTCCCCGAAGCCTGACCCTCACCCGTCCCCTAATCCTAACCCGTACGCTGACACTAAGCCGCGCCCTCACACGTACGCTCCCCCTAAAGCGTTGTCGTACCCTCACCTGGACCCTAAACCGTCCCCGTCCCCTAACCCTAACCCTAGCCCGAACCCTAACCCTAACCCTTCCCCGAAGCCTGACCCTCACCCGTCCCCTAATCCTAACCCGTACGCTGACACTAAGCCGCGCCCTCACACGTACGCTCCCCCTAAAGCGTTGTCGTACCCTCACCTGGACCCTAAACCGTCCCCGTCCCCTAACCCTAACCCTACCCCGAACCGTAAACCTAAACCTTCCCGAAGCCTGACCCTCACCCGTCCCCTAATCCTAACCCGTATGCTTACGCTAACCCGCGCCCTCACACGTACGCTCCCCCTAAAGCGTTGTCGTACCCTCACCTGGACCCTAAACCGTCCCCGTCCCCTAACCCTAACCCTAGCCCGAACCCTAACCCTAACACTTCCCCGAAGCCTGACCCTCACCCGTCCCCTAATCCTAACCCGTACGCTGACACTAACCCGCGCCCTCACACGTACGCTCCCCCTAAAGCGTTGTCGTACCCTCACCTGGATCCTAAACCGTCCCCGTCCCCTAACCCTAACCCTAGCCCGAACCCTAACCCTAACCCTTCCCCGAAGCCTGACCCTCACCCGTCCCCTAATCCTAACCCGTACGCTGACACTAAGCCGCGCCCTCACACGTACGCTCCCCCTAAAGCGTTGTCGTACCCTCACCTGGACCCTAAACCGTCCCCGTCCCCTAACCCTAACCCTACCCCGAACCCTAAACCTAAACCTTCCCGAAGCCTGACCCTCACCCGTCCCCTAATCCTAACCCGTACGCTGACGCTAACCCGCGCCCTCACACGTACGCTCCCCCTAAAGCGTTGTCGTACCCTCACCTGGACCCTAAACCGTCCCCGTCCCCTAACCCTAACCCTAGCCCGAACCCTAACCCTAACCCTTCCCCGAAGCCTGACCCTCACCCGTCCCCTAATCCTAACCCGTACGCTGACACTAACCCGCGCCCTCACACGTACGCTCCCCCTAAAGCGTTGTCGTACCCTCACCTGGACCCTAAACCGTCCCCGTCCCCTAACCCTAACCCTAGCCCGAACCCTAACCCTAACGCTTCCCTGAAGCCTGACACTCACCCGTCCCCTAATCCTAACCCGTACGCTGACACTAACCTGCGCCCTCACACGTACGCTCCCCCTAAAGCGTTGTCGTACACTCACCTGGACCCTAAACCGTCCCCGTCCCCTAACCCTAACCCTAGCCCGAACCCTAACCCTAACCCTTCCCCGAAGCCTGACCCTCACCCGTCCCATAATCCTAACCCGTACGCTGACACTAACCCGTGCCCTCACACGTACACTCCCCCTAAAGCGTTGTCGTACCCTCACCTGGACCCTAAACCGTCCCCGTCCCCTAACCCTAACTCTAGCCCGAACCCTAACCCTAACCCTTCCCCGAAGCCTGACCCTCACCCTTCCCCTAATCCTAACCCGTACGCTGACACTAAGCCGCGCCCTCACACGTACGCTCCCCCTAAAGCGTTGTCGTACCCTCACCTGGACCCTAAACCGTCCCCGTCCCCTAACCCTAACCCTAGCCCGAACCGTAACCCTAACACTTCCCCGAAGCCTGACCCTCACCCGTCCCCTAATCCTAACCCGTACGCTGACACTAACCCACGCCCTCACACGTACGCCCCCCCTAAAGCGTTGTCGTACCCTCACCTGGACCCTAAACCGTCCCCGTCCCCTAACCCTAACCCTAGCCCGAACCCTAAACCTAAACCTTCCCGAAGCCTGACCCTCACCCGTCCCCTAATCCTAACCCGTACGCTGACACTAAGCCGCGCCCTCACACGTACGCTCCCCCTAAAGCGTTGTCGTACCCTCACCTGGACCCTAAACCGTCCCCGTCCCCTAACCCTAACCCTAGCCCGAACCCTAACCCTAACCCTTCCCCGAAGCCTGACCCTCACCCGTCCCCTAATCCTAACCCGTACGCTGACACTAAGCCGCGCCCTCACACGTACGCTCCCCCTAAAGCGTTGTCGTACCCTCACCTGGACCCTAAACCATCCCCGTCCCCTAACCCTAACCCTAGCCCGAACCCTAACCCTAACCCTTCCCCGAAGCCTGACCCTCACCCGTCCCGTAATCCTAACCCGTACGCTGACACTAAGCCGCGCCCTCACACGTACGCTCCCCCTAAAGCATTGTCGTACCCTCACCTGGACCCTAAACCGTCCCCGTCCCCTAACCCTAACCCTAGCCCGAACCCTAACCCTAACACTTCCCCGAAGCCTGACCCTCACCTGTCCCCTAATCCTAACCCGTACGCTGACACTAAGCCGCGCCCTCACACGTACGCTCCCCCTAAAGCGGTGTCGTACCCTCACCTGGACCCTTAAACGTCCCTGTCCCCTAACCCTAACCCTAGCACGAACCCTAACCCTAAACCTTCCCAAAGCCTAACCCTCACCCGTACCCTAATCCTAACCCGTACGCTGACACTACGCCACGCCCTCACACGTACGCTCCCCCTAAAGCGTTGTCGTACCCTCACCTGGACCGTAAACCGTCCCCGTCCCCTAACCCTAACCCTAGCCCGAACCCTAACCCTAACCCTTCCCCGAAGCCTGACCCTCACCCGTCCCCTAATCCTAACCCGTACGCTGACACTAAGCCGCGCCCTCACACGTACGCTCCCCCTAAAGCGTTGTCGTACCCTCACCTGGACCCTAAACCGTCCCCGTCCCCTAACCCTAACCCTAGCCCGAACCCTAACCCTAACCCTTCCCCGAAGCCTGACCCTCACCCGTCCCCTAATCCTAACCCGTACTCTGACACTAAGCCACGCCCTCACACGTACGCTCCCCCTAAAGCGTTGTCGTACCCTCACCTGGACCCTAAACCGTCCCCGTCCCCTAACCCTAACCCTAGCCCGAACCCTAACCCTAACCCTTCCCCGAAGCCTGACCCTCACCCGTCCCCTAATCCTAACCCGTACGCTGACACTAACACACGCCCTCACACGTACGCCCCCCCTAAAGCGTTGTCGTACCCTCACCTGGACCCTAAACCGTCCCCGTCCCCTAACCATAACCCTAGCCCGAACCCTAACCCTAAACCTTCCCGAAGCCTGACCCTCACCCGTCCCCTAATCCTAACCCGTACGCTGACACTAAGCCGCGCCCTCACACGTACGCTCCCCCTAAAGCGTTGTCGTACTCTCACCTGGACCCTAAACCGTCCCCGTCCCCTAACCCTAACCCTAGCCCGAACCCTAACCCTAACACTTCCCCGAAGCCTGACCCTCACCCGTCCCCTAATCCTAACCCGTACGCTGACACTAAGCCGCACCCTCACACGTACGCTCCCCCTAAAGCGTTGTCGTACCCTCACCTGGACCCTAAACCATCCCCGTCCCCTAACCCTAACCCTAGCCCGAACCCTAACCCTAACCCTTCCCCGAAGCCTGACCCTCACCCGTCCCGTAATCCTAACCCGTACGCTGACACTAACCGCGCCCTCACACGTACGCTCCCCCTAAAGCATTGTCGTACCCTCATCTGGACCCTAAACCGTCCCCGTCCCCTAACACTAACCCTAGCCTGAACCCTAACCCTAACACTTCCCCGAAGCCTGACCCTCACCTGTCCCCTAATCCTAACCCGTACGCTGACACTAAGCCGCGCCCTCACACGTACGCTCCCCCTAAAGCGTTGTCGTACCCTCACCTGGACCCTTAACCGTCCCTGTCCCCTAACCCTAACCCTAGCACGAACCCTAACCCTAAACCTTCCCAAAGCCTAACCCTCACCCGTACCCTAATCCTAACCCGTACGCTGACACTAAGCCACGCCCTCACACGTACGCTCCCCCTAAAGCGTTGTCGTACCCTCACCTGGACCGTAAATCGTCACCGTCCCCTAACCCTAACCCTAGCCCGAACCCTAACCCTAACCCTTCCCCGAAGCCTGACCCTCACCCGTCCCCTAATCCTAACCCGTACGCTGACACTAAGCCGCGCCCTCACACGTACGCTCCCCCTAAAGCGTTGTCGTACCCTCACCTGGACCCTAAACCGTCCCCGTCCCCTAACCCTAACCCTAGCCCGAACCCTAACCCTAACCCTTCCCCGAAGCCTGACCCTCACCCGTCCCCTAATCCTAACCCGTACGCTGACACTAAGCCGCGCCCTCACACGTAAGCTCCCCCTAAAGCGTTGTCGTACCCTCACCTGGACCCTAAACCGTCCCCATCCCCTAACCCTAACCCTAGCCCGAACCCTAACCCTAACCCTTCCCCGAAGCCTGACCCTCACCCGTACCCTAATCCTAACCCGTACGCTGACACTAAGCCGCGCCCTCACACGTACGCTCCCCCTAAAGCGTTGTCGTACCCTCACCTGGACCCTAAACCGTCCCCGTCCCCTAACCCTAACCCTAGCCCGAACCCTAAACCTAAACCTTCCCGAAGCCTGACCCTCACCCGTCCCCTAATCCTAACCCGTACGCTGACGCTAACCCGCGCCCTCACACGTACGCTCCCCCTAAAGCGTTGTCGTACCCTCACCTGGACCCTAAACCGTCCCCGTCCCCTAACCCTAACCCTAGCCCGAACCCTAACCCTAACCCTTCCCCGAAGCCTGACCCTCACACGTCCCCTAATCCTAACCCGTACGCTGACACTAACCCGCGCCCTCACACGTACGCTCCCCCTAAAGCGTTGTCGTACCCTCACCTGGACCCTATACCGTCCCCGTCCCCTAACCCTAACCCTACCCCGAAACCTAAACCTAAACCTTCCCGAAGCCTGACCCTCACCCGTCCCCTAATCCTAACCCGTACGCTGACGCTAACCCGCGCCCTCACACGTATGCTCCCCCTAAAGCGTTGTCGTACCCTCACCTGGACCCTAAACCGTCCCCGTCCCCTAACCCTAACCCTACCCCGAAACCTAAACCTAAACCTTCCCGAAGCCTGACCCTCACCCGTCCCCTAATCCTAACCCGTACGCTGACGCTAACCCGCGCCCTCACACGTATGCTCCCCCTAAAGCGTTGTCGTACCCTCACCTGGACCCTAAACCGTCCCCGTCCCCTAACCCTAACCCTAGCCCGAACCCTAACCCTAACCCTTCCCCGAAGCCTGACCCTCACCCGTCCCCTAATCCTAACCCGTACGCTGACACTAAGCCGCGCCCTCACACGTACGCTCCCCCTAAAGCGTTGTCGTACCCTCACCTGGACCCTAAACCGTCCCCGTCCCCTAACCCTAACCCTAGCCCGAACCCTAACCCTAACGCTTCCCTGAAGCCTGACACTCACCCGTCCCCTAATCCTAACCCGTACGCTGACACTAACCTGCGCCCTCACACGTACGCTCCCCCTAAAGCGTTGTCGTACACTCACCTGGACCCTAAACCGTCCCCGTCCCCTAACCCTAACCCTAGCCCGAACCCTAACCCTAACCCTTCCCCGAAGCCTGACCCTCACCGTCCCATAATCCTAACCCGTACGCTGACACTAACCCGTGCCCTCACACGTACACTCCCCCTAAAGCGTTGTCGTACCCTCACCTGGACCCTAAACCGTCCCCGTCCCCTAACCCTAACTCTAGCCCGAACCCTAACCCTAACCCTTCCCCGAAGCCTGACCCTCACCCTTCCCCTAATCCTAACCCGTACGCTGACACTAAGCCGCGCCCTCACACGTACGCTCCCCCTAAAGCGTTGTCGTACCCTCACCTGGACCCTAAACCGTCCCCGTCCCCTAACCCTAACCCTAGCCCTAACCGTAACCCTAACACTTCCCCGAAGCCTGACCCTCACCCGTCCCCTAATCCTAACCCGTACGCTGACACTAACCCACGCCCTCACACGTACGCCCCCCCTAAAGCGTTGTCGTACCCTCACCTGGACCCTAAACCGTCCCCGTCCCCTAACCCTAACCCTAGCCCGAACCCTAAACCTAAACCTTCCCGAAGCCTGACCCTCACCCGTCCCCTAATCCTAACCCGTACGCTGACACTAAGCCGCGCCCTCACACGTACGCTCCCCCTAAAGCGTTGTCGTACCCTCACCTGGACCCTAAACCATCCCCGTCCCCTAACCCTAACCCTAGCCCGAACCCTAACCCTAACCCTTCCCCGAAGCCTGACCCTCACCCGTCCCGTAATCCTAACCCGTACGCTGACACTAAGCCGCGCCCTCACACGTACGCTCCCCCTAAAGCATTGTCGTACCCTCACCTGGACCCTAAACCGTCCCCGTCCCCTAACCCTAACCCTAGCCCGAACCCTAACCCTAACACTTCCCCGAAGCCTGACCCTCACCTGTCCCCTAATCCTAACCCGTACGCTGACACTAAGCCGCGCCCTCACACGTACGCTCCCCCTAAAGCGGTGTCGTACCCTCACCTGGACCCTTAAACGTCCCTGTCCCCTAACCCTAACCCTAGCACGAACCCTAACCCTAAACCTTCCCAAAGCCTAACCCTCACCCGTACCCTAATCCTAACCCGTACGCTGACACTACGCCACGCCCTCACACGTACGCTCCCCCTAAAGCGTTTTCGTACCCTCACCTGGACCGTAAACCGTCCCCGTCCCCTAACCCTAACCCTAGCCCGAACCCTAACCCTAACCCTTCCCCGAAGCCTGACCCTCACCCGTCCCCTAATCCTAACCCGTACGCTGACACTAAGCCGCGCCCTCACACGTACGCTCCCCCTAAAGCGTTGTCGTACCCTCACCTGGACCCTAAACCGTCCCCGTCCCCTAACCCTAACCCTAGCCCGAACCCTAACCCTAACCCTTCCCCGAAGCCTGACCCTCACCCGTCCCCTAATCCTAACCCGTACTCTGACACTAAGCCACGCCCTCACACGTACACTCCCCCTAAAGCGTTGTCGTACCCTCACCTGGACCCTAAACCGTCCCCGTCCCCTAACCCTAACCCTAGCCCGAACCCTAACCCTAACCCTTCCCCGAAGCCTGACCCTCACCCGTCCCCTAATCCTAACCCGTACGCTGACACTAACACACGCCCTCACACGTACGCCCCCCCTAAAGCGTTGTCGTACCCTCACCTGGACCCTAAACCGTCCCCGTCCCCTAACCATAACCCTAGCCCGAACCCTAACCCTAAACCTTCCCGAAGCCTGACCCTCACCCGTCCCCTAATCCTAACCCGTACGCTGACACTAAGCCGCGCCCTCACACGTACGCTCCCCCTAAAGCGTTGTCGTACCCTCACCTGGACCCTAAACCGTCCCCGTCCCCTAACCCTAACCCTAGCCCGAACCCTAACCCTAACACTTCCCCGAAGCCTGACCCTCACCCGTCCCCTAATCCTAACCCGTACGCTGACACTAAGCCGCACCCTCACACGTACGCTCCCCCTAAAGCGTTGTCGTACCCTCACCTGGACCCTAAACCATCCCCGTCCCCTAACCCTAACCCTAGCCCGAACCCTAACCCTAACCCTTCCCCGAAGCCTGACCCTCACCCGTCCCGTAATCCTAACCCGTACGCTGACACTAAGCCGCGCCCTCACACGTACGCTCCCCCTAAAGCATTGTCGTACCCTCATCTGGACCCTAAACCGTCCCCGTCCCCTAACACTAACCCTAGCCTGAACCCTAACCCTAACACTTCCCCGAAGCCTGACCCTCACCTGTCCCCTAATCCTAACCCGTACGCTGACACTAAGCCGCGCCCTCACACGTACGCTCCCCCTAAAGCGTTGTCGTACCCTCACCTGGACCCTTAACCGTCCCTGTCCCCTAACCCTAACCCTAGCACGAACCCTAACCCTAAACCTTCCCAAAGCCTAACCCTCACCCGTACCCTAATCCTAACCCGTACGCTGACACTAAGCCACGCCCTCACACGTACGCTCCCCCTAAAGCGTTGTCGTACCCTCACCTGGACCGTAAATCGTCACCGTCCCCTAACCCTAACCCTAGCCCGAACCCTAACCCTAACCCTTCCCCGAAGCCTGACCCTCACCCGTCCCCTAATCCTAACCCGTACGCTGACACTAAGCCGCGCCCTCACACGTACGCTCCCCCTAAAGCGTTGTCGTACCCTCACCTGGACCCTAAACCGTCCCCGTCCCCTAACCCTAACCCTAGCCCGAACCCTAACCCTAACCCTTCCCCGAAGCCTGACCCTCACCCGTCCCCTAATCCTAACCCGTACGCTGACACTAAGCCGCGCCCTCACACGTACGCTCCCCCTAAAGCGTTGTCGTACCCTCACCTGGACCCTAAACCGTCCCCATCCCCTAACCCTAACCCTAGCCCGAACCCTAACCCTAACCCTTCCCCGAAGCCTGACCCTCACCCGTACCCTAATCCTAACCCGTACGCTGACACTAAGCCGCGCCCTCACACGTACGCTCCCCCTAAAGCGTTGTCGTACCCTCACCTGGACCCTAAACCGTCCCCGTCCCCTAACCCTAACCCTAGCCCGAACCCTAAACCTAAACCTTCCCGAAGCCTGACCCTCACCCGTCCCCTAATCCTAACCCGTACGCTGACGCTAACCCGCGCCCTCACACGTACGCTCCCCCTAAAGCGTTGTCGTACCCTCACCTGGACCCTAAACCGTCCCCGTCCCCTAACCCTAACCCTAGCCCGAACCCTAACCCTAACCCTTCCCCGAAGCCTGACCCTCACACGTCCCCTAATCCTAACCCGTACGCTGACACTAACCCGCGCCCTCACACGTACGCTCCCCCTAAAGCGTTGTCGTACCCTCACCTGGACCCTAAACCGTCCCCGTCCCCTAACCCTAACCCTACCCCGAAACCTAAACCTAAACCTTCCCGAAGCCTGACCCTCACCCGTCCCCTAATCCTAACCCGTACGCTGACGCTAACCCGCGCCCTCACACGTATGCTCCCCCTAAAGCGTTGTCGTACCCTCACCTGGACCCTAAACCGTCCCCGTCCCCTAACCCTAACCCTAGCCCGAACCCTAACCCTAACCCTTCCCCGAAGCCTGACCCTCACCCGTCCCCTAATCCTAACCCGTACGCTGACACTAACCCGCGCCCTCACACGTACGCTCCCCCTAAAGCGTTGTCGTACACTCACCTGGACCCTAAACCGTCCCCGTCCCCTAACCCTAACCCTAGCCCGAACCCTAACCCTAACCCTTCCCCGAAGCCTGACCCTCACCCGTCCCCTAATCCTAACCCGTACGCTGACACTAAGCCGCGCCCTCACACGTACGCTCCCCCTAATGCGTTGTCGTACCCTCACCTGGACCCTAAACCGTCCCCGTCCCCTATCCCTAACCATAGCCCGAACCCTAACCCTAACACTTCCCCGAAGCCTGACACTCACCCGTCCCCTAATCCTAACCCGTACGTTGACACTAAGCCGCGCCCTCACACGTACGCTCCCCCTAAAGCGTTGTCGTACCCTCACCTGGACCCTAAACCGTCCCCGTCCCCTAACCCTAACCCTAGCCCGAACCCTAACCCTAACCCTTCCCCGAAGCCTGACCCTCACCCGTCCCCTAATCCTAACCCGTACGCTGACACTAACCCGCGCCCTCACACGTACGCTCCCCCTAAAGCGTTGTCGTACCCTCACCTGGACCCTAAACCGTCCCCGTCCCCTAACCTTAACCCTAGCCCGAACCCTAACCCTAACCCTTCCCCGAAGCCTGAACCTCACCCGTCCCCTAATCCTAACCCGTACGCTGACACTAAGCCGCGCCCTCACACGTACGCTCCCCCTAAAGCGTTGTCGTACCCTCACCTGGACCCTAAACCTTCCCCGTCACCTAACCCTAACCCTAGCCCGAACCCTAACCCTAACCCTTCCCCGAAGCCTGACCCTCACCCGTCCCCTAATCCTAACCCGTACTCTGACACTAAGCCGCGCCCTCACACGTACGCTCCCCCTAAAGCGTTGTCGTACCCTCACCTGGACCCTAAACCGTCCCCGTCCCCTAACCCTAACCCTAGCCCGAACCCTAACCCTAACCCTTCCCCGAAGCCTGACCCTCACCCGTCCCCTAATCCTAACCCGTACGCTGACACTAAGCCGCGCCCTCACACGTACGCTCCCCCTAAAGCGTTGTCGTACCCTCACCTGGACCCTAAACCGTCCCCGTCCCCTATCCCTAACCATAGCCCGAACCCTAACCCTAACACTTCCCCGAAGCCTGACCCTCACCCGTCCCCTAATCCTAACCCGTACGCTGACACTGACACGCTCCCTCACACGTACGCTCCCCCTAAAGCGTTGTCGTACCCTCACCTGGACCCTAAACCGTCCCCGTCCCCTAACCCTAACCCTAGCCCGAACCCTAACCCTAACCCTTCCCCGAAACCTGACCCTCACCCGTCCCCTAATCCTAACCCGTACGCTGACACTAACCCGCGCCCTCACACGTACGCTCCCCCTAAAGCGTTGTCGTACCCTCACCTGGACCCTAAACCGTCCCCGTCCCCTAACCCTAACCCTAGCCCGAACCCTAACCCTAACACTTCCCCGAAGCCTGACCCTCACCCGTCCCCTAATCCTAACCCGTACGCTGACACTAAGCCGCGCCCTCACACGTACGCTCCCCCTAAAGCGTTGTCGTACACTCACCTGGACCCTAAACCGTCCCCGTCCCCTAACCCTAACCCTAGCCCGAACCCTAACCCTAAACCTTCCCGAAGCCTGACCCTCACCCGTCCCCTAATCCTAAACCGTACGCTGACACTAAGCCGCGCCCTCACACATACGCTCCCCCTAAAGCGTTGTCGTACCCTCACCTGGACCCTAAACCATCCCCGTCCCCTAACCCTAACCCTAGCCCGAACCCTAACCCTAAACCTTCCCGAAGCCTGACCCTCACCCGTCCCCTAATCCTAACCCGTACGCTGACACTAAGCCGCGCCGTCACACGTACGCTCCCCCTAAAGCGTTGTCGTACCCTCACCTGGACCCTAAACCGTCCCCGTCCCCTAACCCTAACCCTAGCCCGAACCCTAACCCTAACACTTCCCCGAAGCCTGACCCTCACCCGTCCCCTAATCCTAACCCGTACGCTGACACTAACCCGCTCCCTCACACGTACGCTCCCCCTAAAGCGTTGTCGTACCCTCACCTGGACCCTAAACCGTCCCCGTCCCCTAACCCTAACCCTAGACCGAACCCTAACCCTAACACTTCCCCGAAGCCTGACCCTCACCCGTCCCCTAATCCTAACCCGTACGCTGACACTAATCCGCGCCCTCACACGTACGCTCCCCCTAATGCGTTGTCGTACCCTCACCTGGACCCTAAACCGTCCCCGTCCCCTAACCCTAACCCTAGCCCGAACCCTAAACCTAACCCTTCCCCGAAGCCTGACCCTCACCCGTCCCCTAATCCTAACCCGTACGCTGACACTAAGCCGCGCCCTCACACGTACGCTCCCCCTAAAGCGTTGTCGTACCCTCACCTGGACCCTAAACCGTCCCCGTCCCCTAACCTTAACCCTAGCCCGAACCCTAACCCTAACCCTTCCCCGAAGCCTGAACCTCACCCGTCCCCTAATCCTAACCCGTACGCTGACACTAAGCCACGCCCTCACACGTACGCTCCCCCTAAAGCGTTGTCGTACCCTCACCTGGACCCTAAACCTTCCCCGTCACCTAACCCTAACCCTAGCCCGAACCCTAACCCTAACCCTTCCCCGAAGCCTGACCCTCACCCGTCCCCTAATCCTAACCCGTACTCTGACACTAAGCCGCGCCCTCACACGTACGCTCCCCCTAAAGCGTTGTCGTACCCTCACCTGGACCCTAAACCGTCCCCGTCCCCTAACCCTAACCCTAGCCCGAACCCTAACCCTAAACCTTCCCGAAGCCTGACCCTCACCCGTCCCCTAATCCTAACCCGTACGCTGACACTAAGCCGCGCCCTCACACGTATGCTCCCCCTAAAGCGTTGTCGTACCCTCACCTGGACCCTAAACCGTGCCCGTCCCCTAACCCTAACCCTAGCCCGAACCCTAACCCTAACCCTTCCCCGAAGCCTGACCCTCACCCGTCCCCTAATCCTAACCCGTACGCTGACACTAAGCCGCGCCCTCACACGTACGCTCCCCCTAAAGCGTTGTCGTACCCTCACCTGGACCCTAAACCGTCCCCGTCCCCTATCCCTAACCATAGCCCGAACCCTAACCCTAACACTTCCCCGAAGCCTGACCCTCACCCGTCCCCTAATCCTAACCCGTACGCTGACACTGACACGCTCCCTCACACGTACGCTCCCCCTAAAGCGTTGTCGTACCCTCACCTGGACCCTAAACCGTCCCCGTCCCCTAACCCTAACCCTAGCCCGAACCCTAACCCTAACCCTTCCCCGAAGCCTGACCCTCACCCGTCCCCTAATCCTAACCCGTACGCTGACACTAACCAGCGCCCTCACACGTATGCTCCCCCTAAAGCGTTGTCGTACTCTCACCTGGACCCTAAACCGTCCCCGTCCCCTAACCCTAACCCTAGCCCGAACCCTAACCCTAACACTTCCCCGAAACCTGACCCTCACCCGTCCCCTAATCCTAACCCGTACGCTGACACTAACCCGCGCCCTCACACGTACGCTCCCCCTAAAGCGTTGTCGTACCCTCACCTGGACCCTAAACCGTCCCCGTCCCCTAACCCTAACCCTAGCCCGAACCCTAACCCTAACCCTTCCCCGAAGCCTGACCCTCACCCGTCCCCTAATCCTAACCCGTACGCTGACACTAAGCCGCGCCCTCACACGTACGCTCCCCCTAAAGCGTTGTCGTACCCTCACCTGGACCCTAAACCGTCCCCGTCCCCTAACCCTAACCCTAGCCCGAACCCTAACCCTAACCCTTCCCCGAAGCCTGACCCTCACCCGTCCCCTAATCCTAACCCGTACGCTGACACTAAGCCGCGCCCTCACACGTACGCTCCCCCTAAAGCGTTGTCGTACCCTCACCTGGACCCTAAACCGTCCCCGTCCCCTAACCCTAACCCTAGCCCGAACCCTAACCCTAACCCTTCCCCGAAGCCTGACCCTCACCCGTCCTCTAATCCTAACCCGCACGCTGACACTAAGCCGCGCCCTCACACGTACGCTCCCCCTAAAGCGTCGTCGTACCCTCACCTGGACCCTAAACCGTCCCCGTCCCCTAACCCTAACCCTAGCCCGAACCCTAACCCTAAACCTTCCCGAAGCCTGACCCTCACCCGTCCCCTAATCCTAACCCGTACGCTGACACTAAGCCGCGCCCTCACACGTACGCTCCCCCTAAAGCGTTGTCGTACCCTCACCTGGACCCTAAACCGTCCCCGTCCCCTAACCCTAACCCTAGCCCGAACCCTAACCCTAAACCTTCCCGAAGCCTGACCGTCACCCGTCCCCTAATCCTAACCCGTACGCTGACACTAAGCCACGCCCTCACACGTACGCTCCCCCTAAAGCGTTGTCGTACCCTCACCTGGACCCTAAACCGTCCCCGTCCCCTAACCCTAACCCTAGCCCGAACCCTAACCCTAACCCTTCCCCGAAGCCTGACCCTCACCCGTCCCCTAATCCTAACCCGTACGCTGACAATAAGCCGCGCCCTCACACGTACGCTCCCCCTAAAGCGTTGTCGTACCCTCACCTGGACCCTAAACCGTCCCCGTACCCTATCCCTAACCCTAGCCCGAACCCTAACCCTAACACTTCCCCGAAGCCTGACCCTCACCCGTCCCCTAATCCTAACCCGTACGCTGACACTAACACGCTCCCTCACACGTACGCTCCCCCTAAAGCGTTGTCGTACCCTCACCTGGACCCTAAACCGTCCCCGTCCCCTAACCCTAACCCTAGCCCGAACCCTAACCCTAACCCTTCCCCGAAGCCTGACCCTCACCCGTCCCCTAATCCTAACCCGTACGCTGACACTAACCCGCGCCCTCACACGTACGCTCCCCCTAAAGCGTTGTCGTACTCTCACCTGGACCCTAAACCGTCCCCGTCCCCTAACCCTAACCCTAGCCCGAACCCTAACCCTAACCCTTCCCCGAAACCTGACCCTCACCCGTCCCCTAATCCTAACCCGTACGCTGACACTAAGCCGCGCCCTCACACGTACGCTCCCCCTAAAGCGTTGTCGTACCCTCACCTGGACCCTAAACCGTCCCCGTCCCCTAACCCTAACCCTAGCCCGAACCCTAACCCTAACCCTTCCCCGAAGCCTGACCCTCACCCGTCCCCTAATCCTAACCCGTACGCTGACACTAAGCCGCGCCCTCACACGTACGCTCCCCCTAAAGCGTTGTCGTACCCTCACCTGGACCCTAAACCGTCCCCGTCCCCTAACCCTAGCCCGAACCCTAACCCTAACCCTTCCCCGAAGCCTGACCCTCACCCGTCCCCTAATCCTAACCCGTACGCTGACACTAACCCGCTCCCTCACACGTACGCTCCCCCTAATGCGTTGTCGTACCCTCACCTGGACCCTAAACCGTCCCCGTCCCCTAACCCTAACCCTAGCCCGAACCCTAACCCTAACCCTTCCCCGAAGCCTGACCCTCACCCGTCCCCTAATCCTAACCCGTACGCTGACACTAAGCCGCGCCCTCACACGTACGCTCCCCCTAAAGCGTTGTCGTACCCTCACCTGGACCCTAAACCGTCCCCGTCCCCTAACCCTAACCCTAGCCCGAACCCTAACCCTAAACCTTCCCCGAAGCCTGACCCTCACACGTCCCCTAATCCTAACCCGTACGCTGACACTAACCCACGCCCTCACACGTACGCTCCCCCTAAAGCGTTGTCGTACCCTCACCTGGACCCTAAACCGTCCCCGTCCCCTAACCCTAACCCTACCCCGAAACCTAAACCTAAACCTTCCCGAAGCCTGACCCTCACCCGTCCCCTAATCCTAACCCGTACGCTGACACTAACCTGTGCCCTCACACGTACGCTCCCCCTAAAGCGTTTTCGTACACTCACCTGGACCCTAAACCGTCCCCGTCCCCTAACCCTAACCCTAACCCGAACCCTAACCCTAACCCTTCCCCGAAGCCTGACCCTCACCCGTCCCCTAATCCTAACCCGTACGCTGACACTAAGCCGCGCCCTCACACGTACGCTCCCCCTAAAGCGTTGTCGTACCCTCACCTGGACCCTAAACCGTCCCCGTCCCCTAACCCTAACCCTAGCCCGAACCCTAACCCTAACCCTTCCCCGAAGCCTGACCCTCACCCGTCCCCTAATCCTAATCCGTACGCTGACACTAACCCGCTCCCTCACACGTACGCTCCCCCTAATGCGTTGTCGTACCCTCACCTGGACCCTAAACCGTCCCCGTCCCCTAACCCTAACCCTAGCCCGAACCCTAACCCTAACCCTTCCCCGAAGCCTGACCCTCACCCGTCCCCTAATCCTAACCCGTACGCTGACACTACGCCGCGCCCTCACACGTACGCTCCCCCTAAAGCGTTGTCGTACTCTCACCTGGACCCTAAACCGTCCCCGTCCCCTAACCCTAACCCTAGCCCGAACCCTAACCCTAACACTTCCCCGAAGCCTGACCCTCACCCGTCCCCTAATCCTAACCCGTACGCTGACACTAACCCGCGCCCTCACACGTACGCTCCCCCTAAAGTGTTGTCGTACCCTCACCTGGACCCTAAACCGTCCCCGTCCCCTAACCCTAACCCTAGCCCGAACCCTAACCCTAACCCTTCCCCGAAGCCTGACCCTCACCCGTCCCCTAATCCTAACCCGTACGCTGACACTAAGCCGCGCCCTCACACGTACGCTCCCCCTAAAGCGTTGTCGTACGCTCACCTGGACCCTAAACGGTCCGCGTCCCCTAACCCTAACCCTAGCCCGAACCCTAACCCTAACCCTTCCCCGAAGCCTGACCCTCACCCGTCCCCTAATCCTAACCCGTACGCTGACACTAAGCCGCGCCCTCACACGTATGCTCCCCCTAAAGCGTTGTCGTACCCTCACCTGGACCCTAAACCGTCCCCGTCCCCTAACCCTAACCCTAGCCCGAACCCTAACCCTAAACCTTCCCGAAGCCTGACCCTCACCCGTCCCCTAATCCTAACCCGTACGCTGACACTAAGCCGCGCCCTCACACGTACGCTCCCCCTAAAGCATTGTCGTACCCTCACCTGGACCCTAAACCGTCCCCGTCCCCTAACCCTAACCCTAGCCCGAACCCTAACCCTAACACTTCCCCGAAGCCTGACCCTCACCTGTCCCCTAATCCTAACCCGTACGCTGACACTAAGCCGCGCCCTCACACGTACGCTCCCCCTAAAGCGTTGTCGTACCCTCACCTGGACCCTTAACCGTCCCTGTCCCCTAACCCTAACCCTAGCACGAACCCTAACCCTAAACCTTCCCAAAGCCTAACCCTCACCCGTACCCTAATCCTAACCCGTACGCTGACACTAAGCCACGCCCTCACACGTACGCTCCCCCTAAAGCGTTGTCGTACCCTCACCTGGACCGTAAACCGTCACCGTCCCCTAACCCTAACCCTAGCCCGAACCCTAACCCTAACCCTTCCCTGAAGCTGACCCTCACCCGTCCCCTAATCCTAACCCGTACGCTGACACTAAGCCGCGCCCTCACACGTACGCTCCCCCTAAAGCGTTGTCGTACCCTCACCTGGACCCTAAACCGTCCCCGTCCCCTAACCCTAACCCTAGCCCGAACCCTAACCCTAACCCTTCCCCGAAGCCTGACCCTCACCCGTCCCCTAATCCTAACCCGTACTCTGACACTAAGCCGCGCCCTCACACGTACGCTCCCCCTAAAGCGTTGTCGTACCCTCACCTGGACCCTAAACCGTCCCCGTCCCCTAACCCTAACCCTAGCCCGAACCCTAACCCTAACCCTTCCCCGAAGCCTGACCCTCACCCGTCCCCTAATCCTAACCCGTACGCTGACACTAACCCACGCCCTCACACGTACGCCCCCCCTAAAGCGTTGTCGTACCCTCACCTGGACCCTAAACCGTCCCCGTCCCCTAACCCTTACCCTAGCCCGAACCCTAACCCTAAACCTTCCCGAAGCCTGACCCTCACCCGTCCCCTAATCCTAACCCGTACGCTGACAATAAGCCGCGCCCTCACACGTACGCTCCCCCTAAAGCGTTGTCGTACCCTCACCTGGACCCTAAACCGTCCCCGTCCCCTAAACCTAACCCTAGCCCGAACCCTAACCCTAAACCTTCCCGAAGCCTGACCCTCACCCGTCCCCTAATCCTAACCTGTACGCTGACAATAAGCCGCGCCCTCACACGTACGATCCCCCTAAAGCGTTGTCGTACCCTCACCTGGACCCTAAACGGTCCGCGTCCCCTAACCCTAACCCTAGCCCGAACCCTAACCCTAACACTTCCCCGAAGCCTGACCCTCACCCGTCCCCTAATCCTAACCCGTACGCTGACACTAAGCCGCGCCCTCACTCGTATGCTCCCCCTAAAGCGTTGTCGTACCCTCACCTGGACCCTAAACCGTCCCCGTCCCCTAACCCTAACCCTAGCCCGAACCCTAACCCTAAACCTTCCCGAAGCCTGACCCTCACCCGTCCCCTAATCCTAACCCGTACGCTGACACTAAGCCGCGCCCTCACACGTACGATCCCCCTAAAGCGTTGTCGTACCCTCACCTGGACCCTAAACCGTCCCCGTCCCCTAACCCTAAGCCTAACCCGAACCCTAACCCTAACACTTCCCCGAAGCCTGACCCTCACCCGTCCCCTAATCCTAACCCGTACGCTGACACTAAGACGCGCCCTCACACGTACGCTCCCCCTAAAGCGTTGTCGTACCCTCACCTGGACCCGAAACCATCCCCGTCCCCTAACCCTAACCCTAGCCCGAACCCTAACCCTAACCCTTCCCCGAAGCCTGACCCTCACCCGTCCCGTAATCCTAACCCGTACGCTGACACTAAGCCGCGCCCTCACACGTACGCTCCCCCTAAAGCATTGTCGTACCCTCACCTGGACCCTAAACCGTCCCCGTCCCCTAACACTAACCCTAGCCCGAACCCTAACCCTAACACTTCCCCGAAGCCTGACCCTCACCTGTCCCCTAATCCTAACCCGTACGCTGACACTAAGCCGCGCCCTCACACGTACGCTCCCCCTAAAGCGTTGTCGTACCCTCACCTGGACCCTTAACCGTCCCTGTCCCCTAACCCTAACCCTAGCACGAACCCTAACCCTAAACCTTCCCAAAGCCTAACCCTCACCCGTACCCTAATCCTAACCCGTACGCTGACACTAAGCCACGCCCTCACACGTACGCTCCCCCTAAAGCGTTGTCGTACCCTCACCTGGACCGTAAACCGTCACCGTCCCCTAACCCTAACCCTAGCCCGAACCCTAACCCTAACCCTTCCCCGAAGCCTGACCCTCACCCGTCCCCTAATCGTAACCCGTACGCTGACACTAAGCCGCGCCCTCACACGTACGCTCCCCCTAAAGCGTTGTCGTACCCTCACCTGGACCCTAAACCGTCCCCGTCCCCTAACCCTAACCCTAGCCCGAACCCTAACCCTAACCCTTCCCCGAAGCCTGACCCTCACCCGTCCCCTAATCCTAACCCGTACTCTGACACTAAGCCGCGCCCTCACACGTACGCTCCCCCTAAAGCATTGTCGTACCCTCACCTGGACCCTAAACCGTCCCCGTCCCCTAACCCTAACCCTAGCCCGAACCCTAACCCTAACCCTTCCCCGAAGCCTGACCCTCACCCGTCCCCTAATCCTAACCCGTACGCTGACACTAACCCACGCCCTCACACGTACGCCCCCCCTAAAGCGTTGTCGTACCCTCACCTGGACCCTAAACCGTCCCCGTCCCCTAACCCTAACCCTAGCCCGAACCCTAACCCTAAACCTTCCCGAAGCCTGACCCTCACCCGTCCCCTAATCCTAACCCGTACGCTGACACTAAGCCACGCCCTCACACGTACGCTCCCCCTAAAGCGTTGTCGTACCCTCACCTGGACCCTAAACCGTCCCCGTCCCCTAACCCTAACCCTAGCCCGAACCCTAACCCTAACCCTTCCCCGAAGCCTGACCCTCACCCGTCCCCTAATCCTAACCCGTACGCTGACACTAAGCCGCACCCTCACACGTACGCTCCCCCTAAAGCGTTGTCGTACCCTCACCTGGACCCTAAACCATCCCCGTCCCCTAACCCTAACCCTAGCCCGAACCCTAACCCTAACCCTTCCCCGAAGCCTGACCCTCACCCGTCCCGTAATCCTAACCCGTACGCTGACACTAAGCCGCGCCCTCACACGTACGCTCCCCCTAAAGCATTGTCGTACCCTCACCTGGACCCTAAACCGTCCCCGTCCCCTAACACTAACCCTAGCCCGAACCCTAACCCTAACACTTCCCCGAAGCCTGACCCTCACCTGTCCCCTAATCCTAACCCGTACGCTGACACTAAGCCGCGCCCTCACACGTACGCTCCCCCTAAAGCGTTGTCGTACCCTCACCTGGACCCTTAACCGTCCCTGTCCCCTAACCCTAACCCTAGCACGAACCCTAACCCTAAACCTTCCCAAAGCCTAACCCTCACCCGTACCCTAATCCTAACCCGTACGCTGACACTAAGCCACGCCCTCACACGTACGCTCCCCCTAAAGCGTTGTCGTACTCTCTCCTGGACCGTAAACCGTCACCGTCCCCTAACCCTAACCCTAGCCCGAACCCTAACCCTAACCCTTCCCCGAAGCCTGACCCTCACCCGTCCCCTAATCCTAACCCGTACGCTGACACTAAGCCGCGCCCTCACACGTACGCTCCCCCTAAAGCGTTGTCGTACCCTCACCTGGACCCTAAACCGTCCCCGTCCCCTAACCCTAACCCTAGCCCGAACCCTAACCCTAACCCTTCCCCGAAGCCTGACCCTCACCCGTCCCCTAATCCTAACCCGTACGCTGACACTAAGCCGCGCCCTCACACGTACGCTCCCCCTAAAGCGTTGTCGTACCCTCACCTGGACCCTAAACCGTCCCCGTCCCCTAACCCTAAGCCTAACCCGAACCCTAACCCTAACACTTCCCCGAAGCCTGACCCTCACCCGTCCCCTAATCCTAACCCGTACGCTGACACTAAGCCGCGCCCTCACACGTACGCTCCCCCTAAAGCGTTGTCGTACCCTCACCTGGACCCTAAACCATCCCCGTCCCCTAACCCTAACCCTAGCCCGAACCCTAACCCTAACCCTTCCCCGAAGCCTGACCCTCACCCGTCCCCTAATCCTAACCCGTACGCTGACACTAACCCACGCCCTCACACGTACGCCCCCCCTAAAGCGTTGTCGTACCCTCACCTGGACCCTAAACCGTCCCCGTCCCCTAACCCTAACCCTAGCCCGAACCCTAACCCTAAACCTTCCCGAAGCCTGACCCTCACCCGTCCCCTAATCCTAACCCGTACGCTGACACTAAGCCACGCCCTCACACGTACGCTCCCCCTAAAGCGTTGTCGTACCCTCACCTGGACCCTAAACCGTCCCCGTCCCCTAACCCTAACCCTAGCCCGAACCCTAACCCTAACCCTTCCCCGAAGCCTGACCCTCACCCGTCCCCTAATCCTAACCCGTACGCTGACACTAAGCCGCACCCTCACACGTACGCTCCCCCTAAAGCGTTGTCGTACCCTCACCTGGACCCTAAACCATCCCCGTCCCCTAACCCTAACCCTAGCCCGAACCCTAACCCTAACCCTTCCCCGAAGCCTGACCCTCACCCGTCCCGTAATCCTAACCCGTACGCTGACACTAAGCCGCGCCCTCACACGTACGCTCCCCCTAAAGCATTGTCGTACCCTCACCTGGACCCTAAACCGTCCCCGTCCCCTAACACTAACCCTAGCCCGAACCCTAACCCTAACACTTCCCCGAAGCCTGACCCTCACCTGTCCCCTAATCCTAACCCGTACGCTGACACTAAGCCGCGCCCTCACACGTACGCTCCCCCTAAAGCGTTGTCGTACCCTCACCTGGACCCTTAACCGTCCCTGTCCCCTAACCCTAACCCTAGCACGAACCCTAACCCTAAACCTTCCCAAAGCCTAACCCTCACCCGTACCCTAATCCTAACCCGTACGCTGACACTAAGCCACGCCCTCACACGTACGCTCCCCCTAAAGCGTTGTCGTACTCTCACCTGGACCGTAAACCGTCACCGTCCCCTAACCCTAACCCTAGCCCGAACCCTAACCCTAACCCTTCCCCGAAGCCTGACCCTCACCCGTCCCCTAATCCTAACCCGTACGCTGACACTAAGCCGCGCCCTCACACGTACGCTCCCCCTAAAGCGTTGTCGTACCCTCACCTGGACCCTAAACCGTCCCCGTCCCCTAACCCTAACCCTAGCCCGAACCCTAACCCTAACCCTTCCCCGAAGCCTGACCCTCACCCGTCCCCTAATCCTAACCCGTACGCTGACACTAAGCCGCGCCCTCACACGTACGCTCCCCCTAAAGCGTTGTCGTACCCTCACCTGGACCCTAAACCGTCCCCGTCCCCTAACCCTAACCCTAGCCTGAACCCTAACCCTAACCCTTCCCCGAAGCCTGACCCTCACCCGTACCCTAATCCTAACCCGTACGCTGACACTAAGCCGCGCCCTCACACGTACGCTCCCCCTAAAGCGTTGTCGTACCCTCACCTGGACCCTAAACCGTCCCCGTCCCCTAACCCTAACCCTAGCCCGAACCCTAAACCTAAACCTTCCCGAAGCCTGACCCTCACCCGTCCCCTAATCCTAACCCGTACGCTGACGCTAACCCGCGCCCTCACACGTACGCTCCCCCTAAAGCGTTGTCGTACCCTCACCTGGACCCTAAACCGTCCCCGTCCCCTAACCCTAACCCTAGCCCGAACCCTAACCCTAACCCTTCCCCGAAGCCTGACCCTCACACGTCCCCTAATCCTAACCCGTACGCTGACACTAACCCGCGCCCTCACACGTACGCTCCCCCTAAAGCGTTGTCGTACCCTCACCTGGACCCTAAACCGTCCCCGTCCCCTAACCCTAACCCTACCCCGAAACCTAAACCTAAACCTTCCCGAAGCCTGACCCTCACCCGTCCCCTAATCCTAACCCGTACACTGACGCTAACCCGCGCCCTCACATGTATGCTCCCCCTAAAGCGTTGTCGTACCCTCACCTGGACCCTAAACCGTCCCCGTCCCCTAACCCTAACCCTAGCCCGAACCTTAACCCTAACCCTTCCCCGAAGCCTGACACTCACCCGTCCCCTAATCCTAACCCGTACGCTGACACTAACCCGCGCCCTCACACGTACGCTCCCCCTAAAGCGTTGTCGTACACTCACCTGGACCCTAAACCGTCCCCGTCCCCTAACCCTAACCCTAGCCCGAACCCTAACCCTAACCCTTCCCCGAAGCCTGACCCTCACCCGTCCCCTAATCCTAACCCGTACGCTGACACTAAGCCGCGCCCTCACACGTACGCTCCCCCTAAAGCGTTGTCGTACCCTCACCTGGACCCTAAACCGTCCCCGTACCCTAACCCTAACCCTAGCCCGAACCCTAACCCTAACCCTTCCCCGAAGCCTGACCCTCACCCGTCCCCTAATCCTAACCCATACGCTGACACTAACCCGCTCCCTCACACGTACGCTCCCCCTAATGCGTTGTCGTACCCTCACCTGGACCCTAGACCGTCCCCGTCCCCTAACCCTAACCCTAGCCCGAACCCTAACCCTAACCCTTCCCCGAAGCCTGACCCTCACCCGTCCCCTAATCCTAACCCGTACGCTGACACTACGCCGCGCCCTCACACGTACGCTCCCCCTAAAGCGTTGTCGTACTCTCACCTGGACCCTAAACCGTCCCCGTCCCCTAACCCTAACCCTAGCCCGAACCCTAACCCTAACCCTTCCCCGAAGCCTGACCCTCACCCGTCCCCTAATCCTAACCCATACGCTGACACTAACCCGCTCCCTCACACGTACGCTCCCCCTAATGCGTTGTCGTACCCTCACCTGGACCCTAAACCGTCCCCGTCCCCTAACCCTAACCCTAGCCCGAACCCTAACCCTAACCCTTCCCCGAAGCCTGACCCTCACCCGTCCCCTAATCCTAACCCGTACGCTGACACTACGCCGCGCCCTCACACGTACGCTCCCCCTAAAGCGTTGTCGTACTCTCACCTGGACCCTAAACCGTCCCCGTCCCCTAACCCTAACCCTAGCCCGAACCCTAACCCTAACACTTCCCCGAAGCCTGACCCTCACCCGTCCCCTAATCCTAACCCGTACGCTGACACTAACCCGCGCCCTCACACGTACGCTCCCCCTAAAGCGTTGTCGTACCCTCACCTGGACCCTAAACCGTCCCCGTCCCCTAATCCTAACCCTAGCCCGAACCCTAACCCTAACCCTTCCCCGAAGCCTGACCCTCACCCGTCCCCTAATCCTAACCCGTACGCTGACACTAAGCCGCGCCCTCACACGTACGCTCCCCCTAAAGCGTTGTCGTACCCTCACCTGGACCCTAAACCGTCCCCGTCCCCTAACCCTAACCCTAGCCCGAACCCTAACCCTAAACCTTCCCGAAGCCTGACCCTCACCCGTCCCCTAATCCTAACCCGTACGCTGACACTAAGCCGCGCCCTCACACGTACGCTCCCCCTAAAGCGTTGTCGTACCCTCACCTGGACCCTAAACCATCCCCGTCCCCTAACCCTAACCCTAGCCCGAACCCTAACCCTAACCCTTCCCCGAAGCCTGACCCTCACCCGTCCCCTAATCCTAACCCGTACGCTGACACTAAGCCGCGCCCTCACACGTACGCTCCCCCTAAAGTGTTGTCGTACCCTCACCTTGACCCTAAACCATCCCCGTCCCCTAACCCTAACCCTAGCCCGAACCCTAACCCTAACCCTTCCCCGAAGCCTGACCCTCACCCGTCCCGTAATCCTAACCCGTACGCTGACACTAAGCCGCGCCCTCACACGTACGCTCCCCCTAAAGCATTGTCGTACCCTCAAATGGACCCTAAACCGTCCCCGTCCCCTAACCCTAACCCTAGCCCGAACCCTAACCCTAACACTTCCCCGAAGCCTGACCCTCACCTGTCCCCTAATCCTAACCCGTACGCTGACACTAAGCCGCGCCCTCACACGTACGCTCCCCCTAAAGCGTTGTCGTACCCTCACCTGGACCCTTAACCGTCCCTGTCCCCTAACCCTAACCCTAGCACGAACCCTAACCCTAAACCTTCCCAAAGCCTAACCCTCACCCGTACCCTAATCCTAACCCGTACGCTGACACTAAACCACGCCCTCACACGTACGCTCCCCCTAAAGCGTTGTCGTACCCTCACCTGGACCATAAACCGTCACCGTCCCCTAACCCTAACCCTAGCCCGAACCCTAACCCTAACCCTTCCCCGAAGCCTGACCCTCACCCGTCCCCTAATCCTAACCCGTACGCTGACACTAAGCCGCGCCCTCACACGTACGCTCCCCCTAAAGCGTTGTCGTACCCTCACCTGGACCCTAAACCGTCCCCGTCCCCTAACCCTAACCCTAGCCCGAACCCTAACCCTAACCCTTCCCCGAAGCCTGACCCTCACCCGTCCCCTAATCCTAACCCGTACGCTGACGCTAACCCGCGCCCTCACACGTACGCTCCCCCTAAAGCGTTGTCGTACCCTCACCTGGACCCTAAACCATCCCCGTCCCCTAACCCTAACCCTAGCCCGAACCCTAACCCTAACCCTTCCCCGAAGCCTGACCCTCACCCGTACCCTAATCCTAACCCGTACGCTGACACTAAGCCGCGCCCTCACACGTACGCTCCCCCTAAAGCGTTGTCGTACCCTCACCTGGACCCTAAACCGTCCCCGTCCCCTAACCCTAACCCTAGCCCGAACCCTAAACCTAAACCTTCCCGAAGCCTGACCCTCACCCGTCCCCTAATCCTAACCCGTACGCTGACGCTAACCCGCGCCCTCACACGTACGCTCCCCCTAAAGCGTTGTCGTACCCTCACCTGGACCCTAAACCGTCCCCGTCCCCTAACCCTAACCCTAGCCCGAACCCTAACCCTAACCCTTCCCCGAAGCCTGACCCTCACCCGTACCCTAATCCTAACCCGTACGCTGACACTAAGCCGCGCCCTCACACGTACGCTCCCCCTAAAGCGTTGTCGTACCCTCACCTGGACCCTAAACCGTCCCCGTCCCCTAACCCTAACCCTACCCCGACACCTAAACCTAAACCTTCCCGAAGCCTGACCCTCACCCGTCCCCTAATCCTAACCCGTACGCTGACGCTAACCCGCGCCCTCACACGTACGCTCCCCCTAAAGCGTTGTCGTACCCTCACCTGGACCCTAAACCGTCCCCGTCCCCTAACCCTAACCCTAGCCCGAACCCTAACCCTAACCCTTCCCCGAAGCCTGACCCTCACACGTCCCCTAATCCTAACCCGTACGCTGACACTAACCCGCGCCCTCACACGTACGCTCCCCCTAAAGCGTTGTCGTACCCTCACCTGGACCCTAAACCGTCCCCGTCCCCTAACCCTAACCCTAGCCCGAACCCTAACCCTAACACTTCCCCGAAGCCTGACCCTCACCCGTACCCTAATCCTAACCCGTACGCTGACACTAAGCCGCGCCCTCACACGTACGCTCCCCCTAAAGCGTTGTCGTACCCTCACCTGGACCCTAAACCGTCCCCGTCCCCTAACCCTAACCCTAGCCCGAACCCTAAACCTAAACCTTCCCGAAGCCTGACCCTCACCCGTCCCCTAATCCTAACCCGTACGCTGACGCTAACCCGCGCCCTCACACGTACGCTCCCCCTAAAGCGTTGTCGTACCCTCACCTGGACCCTAAACCGTCCCCGTCCCCTAACCCTAACCCTAGCCCGAACCCTAACCCTAACGCTTCCCCGAAGCCTGACCCTCACACGTCCCCTAATCCTAACCCGTACGCTGACACTAACCCGCGCCCTCACACGTACGCTCCCCCTAAAGCGTTGTCGTACCCTCACCTGGACCCTAAACCGTCCCCGTCCCCTAACCCTAACCCTACCCCGAAACCTAAACCTAAACCTTCCCGAAGCCTGACCCTCACCCGTCCCCTAATCCTAACCCGTACGCTGACGCTAACCCGCGCCCTCACACGTACGCTCCCCCTAAAGCGTTGTCGTACCCTCACCTGGACCCTAAACCGTCCCCGTCCCCTAACCCTAACCCTAGCCCGAACCCTAACCCTAACCCTTCCCCGAAGCCTGACCCTCACCCGTCCCCTAATCCTAAACCGTACGCTGACACTAAGCCGCGCCCTCACACGTACGCTCCCCCTATAGCGTTGTCGTACCCTCACCTGGACCCTAAACCCTCCCCGTCCCCTAACCCTAACCCTAGCCCGAACCCTAACCCTAACCCTTCCCCGAAGCCTGACCCTCACCCGTCCCCTAATCCTAACCCGTACGCTGACACTAAGCCACGCCCTCACACGTACGCTCCTCCTAAAGCGTTGTCGTACCCTCACCTGGACCCTAAACCGTCCCCGTCCCCTAACCCTAACCCTAGCCCGAACCCTAACCCTAACCCTTCCCCGAAGCCTGACCCTCACCCGTCCCCTAATCCTAACCCGTACGCTGACACTAAGCCGCGCCCTCACACGTACGCTCCCCCTAAAGCGTTGTCGTACCCTCACCTGGACCCTAAACCGTCCCCGTACCCTAACCCTAACCCTAGCCCGAACCCTAACCCTAACCCTTCCCCGAAGCCTGACCCTCACCCGTCCCCTAATCCTAACCCGTACGCTGACACTAACCCACGCCCTCACACGTACGCCCCCCCTAAAGCGTTGTCGTACCCTCACCTGGACCCTAAACCGTCCCCGTCCCCTAACCCTAACCCTAGCCCGAACCCTAACCCTAAACCTTCCCGAAGCCTGACCCTCACCCGTCCCCTAATCCTAACCCGTACGCTGACACTAAGCCGCGCCCTCACACGTACGCTCCCCCTAAAGCGTTGTCGTACCCTCACCTGGACCCTAAACCGTCCCCGTCCCCTCACCCTAACCCTAGCCCGAACCCTAACCCTAACCCTTCCCCGAAGCCTGACCCTCACCTGTCCCCTAATCCTAACCCGTACGCTGACACTAAGCCGCGTCCTCACACGTACGCTCCCCCTAAAGCGTTGTCGTACCCTCACCTGGACCCTAAACCATCCCCGTCCCCTAACCCTAACCCTAGCCCGAACCCTAACCCTAACCCTTCCCCGAAGCCTGACCCTCACCCGTCCCGTAATCCTAACCCGTACGCTGACACTAAGCCGCGCCCTCACACGTACGCTCCCCCTAAAGCATTGTCGTACCCTCACCTGGACCCTAAACCGTCCCCGTCCCCTAACCCTAACCCTAGCCCGAACCCTAACCCTAACACTTCCCCGAAGCCTGACCCTCACCTGTCCCCAATCCTAACCCGTACGCTGACACTAAGCCGCGCCCTCACACGTACGCTCCCCCTAAAGCGTTGTCGTACCCTCACCTGGACCCTTAACCGTCCCTGTCCCCTAACCCTAACCCTAGCACGAACCCTAACCCTAAACCTTCCCAAAGCCTAACCCTCACCCGTACCCTAATCCTAACCCGTACGCTGACACTAAGCCACGCCCTCACACGTACGCTCCCCCTAAAGCGTTGTCGTACCCTCATCTGGACCGTAAACCGTCACCGTCCCCTAACCCTAACCCTAGCCCGAACCCTAACCCTAACCCTTCCCCGAAGCCTGACCCTCACCCGTCCCCTAATCCTAACCCGTACGTTGACACTAAGCCGCGCCCTCACACGTACGCTCCCCCTAAAGCGTTGTCGTACCCTCACCTGGACCCTAAACCGTCCCCGTCCCCTAACCCTAACCCTAGCCCGAACCCTAACCCTAACCCTTCCCCGAAGCCTGACCCTCACCCGTCCCCTAATCCTAACCCGTACGCTGACACTAAGCCGCGCCCTCACACGTACGCTCCCCCTAAAACGTTGTCGTACCCTCACCTGGACCCTAAACCGTCCCCGTCCCCTAACCCTAACCCTAGCCCGAACCCTAACCCTAACCCTACCCCGAAGCCTGACCCTCACCCGTACCCTAATCCTAACCCGTACGCTGACACTAAGCCGCGCCCTCACACGTACACTCCCCCTAAAGCGTTGTCGTACCCTCACCTGGACCCTAAACCGTCCCCGTCCCCTAACCCTAACCCTAGCCCGAACCCTAAACCTAAACCTTCCCGAAGCCTGACCCTCACCCGTCCCCTAATCCTAACCCGTACGCTGACGCTAACCCGCGCCCTCACACGTACGCTCCCCCTAAAGCGTTGTCGTACCCTCACCTGGACCCTAAACCGTCCCCGTCCCCTAACCCTAACCCTAGCCCGAACCCTAACCCTAACCCTTCCCCGAAGCCTGACCCTCACACGTCCCCTAATCCTAACCCGTACGCTGACACTAACCCGCGCCCTCACACGTACGCTCCCCCTAAAGCATTGTCGTACCCTCACCTGGACCCTAAACCGTCCCCGTCCCCTAACCCTAACCCTACCCCTAAACCTAAACCTAAACCTTCCCGAAGCCTGACCCTCACCCGTCCCCTAATCCTAACACGTACGCTGACGCTAACCCGCGCCCTCACACGTATGCTCCCCCTAAAGCGTTGTCGTACCCTCACCTGGACCCTAAACCGTCCCCGTCCCCTAACCCTAACCCTAGCCCGAACCCTAACCCTAACCCTTCCCCGAAGCCTGACACTCACCCGTACCCTAATCCTAACCCGTACGCTGACACTAACCCGCGCCCTCACACGTACGCTCCCCCTAAAGCGTTGTCGTACACTCACCTGGACCCTAAACCGTCCCCGTTCCCTAACCCTAACCCTAGCCCGAACCCTAACCCTAACCCTTCCCCGAAGCCTGACACTCACCCGTCCCCTAATCCTAACCCGTACGCTGACACTAAGCCGCGCCCTCACACGTACGCTCCCCCTAAAGCGTTGTCGTACCCTCACCTGGACCCTAAACCGTCCCCGTCCCCTAACCCTAACCCTAGCCCGAACCCTAACCCTAACCCTTCCCCGAAGCCTGACCCTCACCCGTCCCCTAATCCTAACCCGTACGCTGACACTAACCCGCTCCCTCACACGTACGCTCCCCCTAATGCGTTGTCGTACCCTCACCTGGACCCTAAACCGTCCCCGTCCCCTAACCCTAACCCTAGCCCGAACCCTAACCCTAACCCTTCCCCGAAGCCTGACCCTCACCCGTCCCCTAATCCTAACCCGTACGCTGACACTACGCCGCGCCCTCACACGTACGCTCCCCCTTAAGCGTTGTCGTACTCTCACCTGGACCCTAAACCGTCCCCGTCCCCTAACCCTAACCCTAGCCCGAACCCTAACCCTAAACCTTCCCGAAGCCTGACCCTCACCCGTCCCCTAATCCTAACCCGTACGCTGACACTAAGCCGCGCCCTCACACGTACGATCCCCCTAAAGCGTTGTCGTACCCTCACCTGGACCCTAAACCGTCCCCGTCCCCTAACCCTAAGCCTAGCCCGAACCCTAAACCTAACACTTCCCCGAAGCCTGACCCTCACCCGTCCCCTAATCCTAACCCGTACGCTGACACTAAGCCGCGCCCTCACACGTACGCTCCCCCTAAAGCGTTGTCGTACCCTCACCTGGACCCTAAACCGTCCCCGTCCCCTAACCCTAACCCTACCCCGAAACCTAAACCTAAACCTTCCCGAAGCCTGACCCTCACCCGTCCCCTAATCCTAACCCGTACGCTGACGCTAACCCGCGCCCTCAGACGTATGCTCCCCCTAAAGCGTTGTCGTACCCTCACCTGGACCCTAAACCGTCCCCGTCCCCTAACCCTAACCCTAGCCCGAACCCTAACCCTAACCCTTCCCCGAAGCCTGACACTCACCCGTCCCCTAATCCTAACCCGTACGCTGACACTAACCCGCGCCCTCACACGTACGCTCCCCCTAAAGCGTTGTCGTACACTCACCTGGACCCTAAACCGTCCCCGTCCCCTAACCCTAACCCTAGCCCGAACCCTAACCCTAACCCTTCCCCGAAGCCTGACACTCACCCGTCCCCTAATCCTAACCCGTACGCTGACACTAAGCCGCGCCCTCACACGTACGCTCTCCCTAAAGCGTTGTCGTACCCTCACCTGGACCCTAAACCGTCCCCGTCCCCTAACCCTAACCCTAGCCCGAACCCTAACCCTAACCCTTCCCCGAAGCCTGACCCTCACCCGTCCCCTAATCCTAACCCGTACGCTGACACTAACCCGCTCCCTCACACGTACGCTCCCCCTAATGCGTTGTCGTACCCTCACCTGGACCCTAAACCGTCCCCGTCCCCTAACCCTAACCCTAGCCCGAACCCTAACCCTAACCCTTCCCCGAAGCCTGACCCTCACCCGTCCCCTAATCCTAACCCGTACGCTGACACTACGCCGCGCCCTCACACGTACGCTCCCCCTTAAGCGTTGTCGTACTCTCACCTGGACCCTAAACCGTCCCCGTCCCCTAACCCTAACCCTAGCCCGAACCCTAACCCTAAACCTTCCCGAAGCCTGACCCTCACCCGTCCCCTAATCCTAACCCGTACGCTGACGCTAACCCGCGCCCTCACACGTACGCTCCCCCTAAAGTGTTGTCGTACCCTCACCTGGACCCTAAACCGTCCCCGTCCCCTAACCCTATCCCTAGCCCGAACCCTAACCCTAACCCTTCCCCGAAGCCTGACGCTCACCCGTCCCCTAATCCTAACCCGTACGCTGACACTAACCCGCGCCCTCACACGTACGCTCCCCCTAAAGCGTTGTCGTACCCTCACCTGGACCCTAAACCGTCCCCGTCCCCTAACCCTAACCCTAGCCCGAACCCTAACCCTAACGCTTCCCTGAAGCCTGACACTCACCCGTCCCCTAATCATAACCCGTACGCTGACACTAACCTGCGCCCTCACACGTACGCTCCCCCTAAAGCGTTGTCGTACACTCACCTGGACCCTAAACCGTCCCCGTCCCCTAACCCTAACCCTAGCCCGAACCCTAACCCTAACCCTTCCCCGAAACCTGACCCTCACCCGTCCCATAATCCTAACCCGTACGCTGACACTAACCCGTGCCCTCACACGTACGCTCCCCCTAAAGCGTTGTCGTACCCTCACCTGGACCCTAAACCGTCCCCGTCCCCTAACCCTAACCCTAGCCCGAACCCTAACCCTAACCCTTCCCCGAAGCCTGACCCTCACCCGTCCCCTAATCCTAACCCGTACGCTGACACTAAGCCGCGCCCTCACACGTACGCTCCCCCTAAAGCGTTGTCGTACCCTCACCTGGACCCTAAACCGTCCCCGTCCCCTAACCCTAACCCTAGCCCGAACCCTAACCCTAACCCTTCCCCGAAGCCTGACCCTCACCCGTCCCCTAATCCTAACCCGTACGCTGACACTAAGCCGCGCCCTCACACGTACGCTCCCCCTAAAGCTTTGTCGTACCCTCACCTGGACCCTAAACCGTCCCCGTCCCCTAAACCTAACCCTAGCCCGAACCCTAACCCTAACCCTTCCCCGAAGCCTGACCCTCACCCGTCCCCTAATCCTAACCCGTACGCTGACACTAAGCCGCGCCCTCACACGTACGCTCCCCCTAAAGCGTTGTCGTACCCTCACCTGGACCCTAAACCGTCCCCGTCCCCTAACCCTAACCCTAGCCCGAACCCTAACCCTAACCCTTCCCCGAAGCCTGACCCTCACCCGTCCCCTAATCCTAACCCGTACGCTGACACTAACCCACGACCTCACACATACGCCCCCCCTAAAGCGTTGTCGTACCCTCACCTGGACCCTAAACCGTCCCCGTCCCCTAACCCTAACCCTAGCCCGAACCCTAACCCTAAACCTTCCCGAAGCCTGACCCTCACCCGTCCCCTAATCCTAACCCGTACGCTGACACTAAGCCGCGCCCTCACACGTACGCTCCCCCTAAAGCGTTGTCGTACCCTCACCTGGACCCTAAACCGTCCCCGTCCCCTAACCCTAACCCTAGCCCGAACCCTAACCCTAACCCTTCCCCGAAGCCTGACCCTCACCCGTCCCCTAATCCTAACCCGTATGCTGACACTAAGCCGCGCCCTCACACGTACGCTCCCCCTAAAGCGTTGTCGTACCCTCACCTGGACCCTAAACCATCCCCGTCCCCTAACCCTAACCCTAGCCGGAACCCTAACCCTAACCCTTCCCCGAAGCCTGACCCTCACCCGTCCCGTAATCCTAACCCGTACGCTGACACTAAGCCGCGCCCTCACACGTACGCTCCCCCTAAAGCATTGTCGTACCCTCACCTGGACCCTAAACCGTCCCCGTCCCCTAACCCTAACCCTAGCCCGAACCCTAACCCTAACACTTCCCCGAAGCCTGACCCTCACCTGTCCCCTAATCCTAACCCGTACGCTGACACTAAGCCGCGCCCTCACACGTACGCTCCCCCTAAAGCGTTGTCGTACCCTCACCTGGACCCTTAACCGTCCCTGTCCCCTAACCCTAACCCTAGCACGAACCCTAACCCTAAACCTTCCCAAAGCCTAACCCTCACCCGTACCCTAATCCTAACCCGTACGCTGACACTAAGCCACGCCCTCACACGTACGCTCCCCCTAAAGCGTTGTCGTACCCTCACCTGGACCGTAAACCGTCACCGTCCCCTAACCCTAACCCTAGCCCGAACCCTAACCCTAACCCTTCCCCGAAGCCTGACCCTAACCCGTCCCCTAATCCTAACCCGTACGCTGACACTAAGCCGCGCCCTCACACGTACGCTCCCCCTAAAGCGTTGTCGTACCCTCACCTGGACCCTAAACCGTCCCCGTCCCCTAACCCTAACCCTAGCCCGAACCCTAACCCTAACCCTTCCCCGAAGCCTGACCCTCACCCGTCCCCTAATCCTAACCCGTACGCTGACACTAAGCCGCGCCCTCACACGTACGCTCCCCCTAAAGCGTTGTCGTACCCTCACCTGGACCCTAAACCGTCGCCGTCCCCTAACCCTAACCCTAGCCCGAACCCTAACCCTAACCCTTCCCCGAAGCCTGACCCTCACCCGTCCCCTAATCCTAACCCGTACGCTGACACTAACCCACGCCCTCACACGTACGCCCCCCCTAAAGCGTTGTCGTACCCTCACCTGGACCCTAAACCGTCCCCGTCCCCTAACCCTAACCCTAGCCCGAACCCTAACCCTAAACCTTCCCGAAGCCTGACCCTCACCCGTCCCCTAATCCTAACCCGTACGCTGACACTAAGCCGCGCCCTCACACGTACGCTCCCCCTAAAGCGTTGTCGTACCCTCACCTGGACCCTAAACCGTCCCCGTCCCCTAACCCTAACCCTAGCCCGAACCCTAACCCTAACCCTTCCCCGAAGCCTGACCCTCACCCGTCCCCTAATCCTAACCCGTACGCTGACACTAAGCCGCGCCCTCACACGTACGCTCCCCCTAAAGCGTTGTCGTACCCTCACCTGGACCCTAAACCATCCCCATCCCCTAACCCTAACCCTAGCCCGAACCCTAACCCTAACCCTTCCCCGAAGCCTGACCCTCACCCGTCCCGTAATCCTAACCCGTACGCTGACACTAAGCCGCGCCCTCACACGTACGCTCCCCCTAAAGCATTGTCGTACCCTCACCTGGACCCTAAACCGTCCCCGTCCCCTAACCCTAACCCTAGCCCGAACCCTAACCCTAACACTTCCCCGAAGCCTGACCCTCACCTGTCCCCTAATCCTAACCCGTACGCTGACACTAAGCCGCGCCCTCACACGTACGCTCCCCCTAAAGCGTTGTCGTACCCTCTCCTGGACCCTTAACCGTCCCTGTCCCCTAACCCTAACCCTAGCACGAACCCTAACCCTAAACCTTCCCAAAGCCTAACCCTCACCCGTACCCTAATCCTAACCCGTACGCTGACACTAAGCCACGCCCTCACACGTACGCTCCCCCTAAAGCGTTGTCGTACCCTCACCTGGACCGTAAACCGTCCCCGTCCCCTAACCCTAACCCTAGCCCGAACCCTAACCCTAACCCTTCCCCGAAGCCTGACCCTCACCCGTCCCCTAATCCTAACCCGTACGCTGACACTAAGCCGCGCCCTCACACGTACGCTCCCCTAAAGCGTTGTCGTACCCTCACCTGGACCCTAAACTGTCCCCGTCCCCTAACCCTAACCCTAGCCCGAACCCTAACCCTAACCCTTCCCCGAAGCCTGACCCTCACCCGTCCCCTAATCCTAACCCGTACGCTGACACTAAGCCGCGCCCTCACACGTACGCTCCCCCTAAAGCGTTGTCGTACCCTCACCTGGACCCTAAACCGTCCCCGTCCCCTAACCCTAACCCTAGCCCGAACCCTAACCCTAACCCTTCCCCGAAGCCTGACCCTCACCCGTACCCTAATCCTAACCCGTACGCTGACACTAAGCCGCGCCCTCACACGTACGCTCCCCCTAAAGCGTTGTCGTACCCTCACCTGGACCCTAAACCGTCCCCGTCCCCTAACCCTAACCCTAGCCCGAACCCTAAACCTAAACCTTCCCGAAGCCTGACCCTCACCCGTCCCCTAATCCTAACCCGTACGCTGATGCTAACCCGCGCCCTCACACGTACGCTCCCCCTAAAGCGTTGTCGTACCCTCACCTGGACCCTAAACCGTCCCCGTCCCCTAACCCTAACCCTAGCCCGAACCCTAACCCTAACCCTTCCCCGAAGCCTGACCCTCACACGTCCCCTAATCCTAACCCGTACGCTGACACTAACCCGCGCCCTCACACGTACGCTCCCCCTAAAGCGTTGTCGTACCCTCACCTGGACCCTAAACCGTCCCCGTCCCCTAACCCTAACCCTACCCCGAAACCTAAACCTAAACCTTCCCGAAGCCTGACCCTCACCCGTCCCCTAATCCTAACCCGTACGCTGACGCTAACCCGCGCCCTCACACGTACGCTCCCCCTAAAGCGTTGTCGTACCCTCACCTGGACCCTAAACCGTCCCCGTCCCCTAACCCTAACCCTAGCCCGAACCCTAACCCTAAACCTTCCCGAAGCCTGACCCTCACCCGTCCCCTAATCCTAACCCGTACGCTGACACTAAGCCGCGCCCTCACACGTACGCTCCCCCTAAAGCGTTGTCGTACCCTCACCTGGACCCTAAACCGTCCCCGTCCCCTAACCCTAACCCTAGCCCGAACCCTAACCCTAACCCTTCCCCGAAGCCTGACCCTCACCCGTCCCCTAATCCTAAACCGTATGCTGACACTAAGCCGCGCCCTCACACGTACGCTCCCCCTAAAGCGTTGTCGTACCCTCACCTGGACCCTAAACCATCCCCGTCCCCTAACCCTAACCCTAGCCCGAACCCTAACCCTAACCCTTCCCCGAAGCCTGACCCTCACCCGTCCCGTAATCCTAACCCGTACGCTGACACTAAGCCGCGCCCTCACACGTACGCTCCCCCTAAAGCATTGTCGTACCCTCACCTGGACCCTAAACCGTCCCCGTCCCCTAACCCTAACCCTAGCCCGAACCCTAACCCTAACACTTCCCCGAAGCCTGACCCTCACCTGTCCCCTAATCCTAACCCGTACGCTGACACTAAGCCGCGCCCTCACACGTACGCTCCCCCTAAAGCGTTGTCGTACCCTCACCTGGACCCTTAACCGTCCCTGTCCCCTAACCCTAACCCTAGCACGAACCCTAACCCTAAACCTTCCCAAAGCCTAACCCTCACCCGTACCCTAATCCTAACCCGTACGCTGACACTAAGCCACGCCCTCACACGTACGCTCCCCCTAAAGCGTTGTCGTACCCTCACCTGGACCGTAAACCGTCACCGTCCCCTAACCCTAACCCTAGCCCGAACCCTAACCCTAACCCTTCCCCGAAGCCTGACCCTAACCCGTCCCCTAATCCTAACCCGTACGCTGACACTAAGCCGCGCCCTCACACGTACGCTCCCCCTAAAGCGTTGTCGTACCCTCACCTGGACCCTAAACCGTCCCCGTCCCCTAACCCTAACCCTAGCCCGAACCCTAACCCTAACCCTTCCCCGAAGCCTGACCCTCACCCGTCCCCTAATCCTAACCCGTACGCTGACACTAAGCCGCGCCCTCACACGTACGCTCCCCCTAAAGCGTTGTCGTACCCTCACCTGGACCCTAAACCGTCCCCGTCCCCTAACCCTAACCCTAGCCCGAACCCTAACCCTAACCCTTCCCCGAAGCCTGACCCTCACCCGTCCCCTAATCCTAACCCGTACGCTGACACTAACCCACGCCCTCACACGTACGCCCCCCCTAAAGCGTTGTCGTACCCTCACCTGGACCCTAAACCGTCCCCGTCCCCTAACCCTAACCCTAGCCCGAACCCTAACCCTAAACCTTCCCGAAGCCTGACCCTCACCCGTCCCCTAATCCTAACCCGTACGCTGACACTAAGCCGCGCCCTCACACGTACGCTCCCCCTAAAGCGTTGTCGTACCCTCACCTGGACCCTAAACCGTCCCCGTCCCCTAACCCTAACCCTAGCCCGAACCCTAACCCTAACCCTTCCCCGAAGCCTGACCCTCACCCGTCCCCTAATCCTAACCCGTACGCTGACACTAAGCCGCGCCCTCACACGTACGCTCCCCCTAAAGCGTTGTCGTACCCTCACCTGGACCCTAAACCATCCCCGTCCCCTAACCCTAACCCTAGCCCGAACCCTAACCCTAACCCTTCCCCGAAGCCTGACCCTCACCCGTCCCGTAATCCTAACCCGTACGCTGACACTAAGCCGCGCCCTCACACGTACGCTCCCCCTAAAGCATTGTCGTACCCTCACCTGGACCCTAAACCGTCCCCGTCCCCTAACCCTAACCCTAGCCCGAACCCTAACCCTAACACTTCCCCGAAGCCTGACCCTCACCTGTCCCCTAATCCTAACCCGTACGCTGACACTAAGCCGCGCCCTCACACGTACGCTCCCCCTAAAGCGTTGTCGTACCCTCTCCTGGACCCTTAACCGTCCCTGTCCCCTAACCCTAACCCTAGCACGAACCCTAACCCTAAACCTTCCCAAAGCCTAACCCTCACCCGTACCCTAATCCTAACCCGTACGCTGACACTAAGCCACGCCCTCACACGTACGCTCCCCCTAAAGCGTTGTCGTACCCTCACCTGGACCGTAAACCGTCCCCGTCCCCTAACCCTAACCCTAGCCCGAACCCTAACCCTAACCCTTCCCCGAAGCCTGACCCTCACCCGTCCCCTAATCCTAACCCGTACGCTGACACTAAGCCGCGCCCTCACACGTACGCTCCCCTAAAGCGTTGTCGTACCCTCACCTGGACCCTAAACTGTCCCCGTCCCCTAACCCTAACCCTAGCCCGAACCCTAACCCTAACCCTTCCCCGAAGCCTGACCCTCACCCGTCCCCTAATCCTAACCCGTACGCTGACACTAAGCCGCGCCCTCACACGTACGCTCCCCCTAAAGCGTTGTCGTACCCTCACCTGGACCCTAAACCGTCCCCGTCCCCTAACCCTAACCCTAGCCCGAACCCTAACCCTAACCCTTCCCCGAAGCCTGACCCTCACCCGTACCCTAATCCTAACCCGTACGCTGACACTAAGCCGCGCCCTCACACGTACGCTCCCCCTAAAGCGTTGTCGTACCCTCACCTGGACCCTAAACCGTCCCCGTCCCCTAACCCTAACCCTAGCCCGAACCCTAAACCTAAACCTTCCCGAAGCCTGACCCTCACCCGTCCCCTAAATCTAACCCGTACGCTGACGCTAACCCGCGCCCTCACACGTACGCTCCCCCTAAAGCGTTGTCGTACCCTCACCTGGACCCTAAACCGTCCCCGTCCCCTAACCCTAACCCTAGCCCGAACCCTAACCCTAACCCTTCCCCGAAGCCTGACCCTCACACGGCCCCTAATCCTAACCCGTACGCTGACACTAACCCGCGCCCTCACACGTACGCTCCCCCTAAAGCGTTGTCGTACCCTCACCTGGACCCTAAACCGTCCCCGTCCCCTAACCCTAACCCTACCCCGAAACCTAAACCTAAACCTTCCCGAAGCCTGACCCTCACCCGTCCCCTAATCCTAACCCGTACGCTGACGCTAACCCGCGCCCTCACACGTACGCTCCCCCTAAAGCGTTGTCGTACCCTCACCTGGACCCTAAACCGTCCCCGTCCCCTAACCCTAACCCTACCCCGAACCCTAACCCTAACCCTTCCCCGAAGCCTGACACTCACCCGTCCCCTAATCCTAACCCGTACGCTGACACTAACCTGCGCCCTCACACGTACGCTCCCCCTAAAGCGTTGTCGTACACTCACCTGGACCCTAAACCGTCCCCGTCCCCTAACCCTAACCCTAGCCCGAACCCTAACCCTAACCCTTCCCCGAAGCCTGACCCTCACCCGTCCCCTATTCCTAACCCGTACGCTGACACTAAGCCGCGCCCCCACACGTACGCTCCCCCTAAAGCGTTGTCGTACCCTCACCTGGACCCTAAACCGTCCCCGTCCCCTAACCCTAACCCTAGCCCGAACCCTAACACTAACCCTTCCCCGAAGCCTGACCCTCACCCGTCCCCTAATCCTAACCCGTACGCTGACACTAACCCGCTCCCTCACACGTACGCTCCCCCTAATGTGTTGTCGTACCCTCACCTGGACCCTAAACCGTCCCCGTCCCCTAACCCTAACCCTAGCCCGAACCCTAACCCTAACCCTTCCCCGAAGCCTGACCCTCACCCGTCCCCTAATCCTAACCCGTACGCTGACACTACGCCGCGCCCTCACACGTACGCTCCCCCTAAAGCGTTGTCGTACTCTCACCTGGACCCTAAACCGTCCCCGTCCCCTAACCCTAACCCTAGCCCGAACCCTAACCCTAACACTTCCCCGAAGCCTGACCCTCACCCGTCCCCTAATCCTAACCCGTACGCTGACACTAACCCGCGCCCTCACACGTACGCTCCCCCTAAAGCGTTGTCGTACCCTCACCTGGACCCTAAACCGTCCCCGTCCCCTAACCCTAACCCTAGCCCGAACCCTAACCCTAACCCTTCCCCGAAGCCTAACCCTCACCCGTCCCCTAATCCTAACCCGTACGCTGACACTAAGCCGCGCCCTCACACGTACGCTCCCCCTAAAGCGTTGTCGTACCCTCACCTGGACCCTAAACGGTCCGCGTCCCCTAACCCTAACCCTAGCCCGAACCCTAACCCTAACCCTTCCCCGAAGCCTGACCCTCACCCGTCCCCTAATCCTAACCCGTACGCTGACACTAAGCCGCGCCCTCACACGTATGCTCCCCCTAAAGCGTTGTCGTACCCTCACCTGGACCCTAAACCGTCCCCGTCCCCTAACCCTAACCCTAGCCCGAACCCTAACCCTAAACCTTCCCGAAGCCTGACCCTCACCCGTCCCATAATCCTAACCCGTACGCTGACAATAAGCCGCGCCCTCACACGTACGATCCCCCTAAAGCGTTGTCGTACCCTCACCTGGACCCTAAACCGTCCCCGTCCCCTAACCCTAACCCTAGCCCGAACCCTAACCCTAAACCTTCCCGAAGCCTGACCCTCACCCGTCCCCTAATCCTAACCCGTACGCTGACACTAAGCCGCGCCCTCACACGTACGATCCCCCTAAAGCGTTGTCGTACCCTCACCTGGACCCTAAACCGTCCCCGTCCCCTAACACTAAGCCTAGCCCGAACCCTAACCCTAACACTTCCCCGAAGCCTGACCATCACCCGTCCCCTAATCCTAACCCGTACGCTGACACTAAGCCGCGCCCTCACACGTACGCTCCCCCTAAAGCGTTGTCGTACCCTCACCTGGACCCTAAACCGTCCCCGTCCCCTAACCCTAACCCTAGCCCGAACCCTAACCCTAACCCTTCCCCGAAGCCTGACCCTCACCCGTCCCCTAATCCTAACCCGTACGCTGACACTAAGCCGCGCCCTCACACGTACGCTCCCCCTAAAGCGTTGTCGTACCCTCACCTGGACCCTAAACCGTCCCCGTCCCCTAACCCTAACCCTACCCCGAACCCTAAACCTAAACCTTCCCGAAGCCTGACCCTCACCCGTCCCCTAATCCTAACCCGTACGCTGACGCTAACCCGCGCCCTCACACGTACGCTCCCCCTAAAGCGTTGTCGTACCCTCACCTGGACCCTAAACCGTCCCCGTCCCCTAACCCTAACCCTAGCCCGAACCCTAACCCTAACCCTTCCCCGAAGCCTGACCCTCACCCGTCCCCTAATCCTAACCCGTACGCTGACACTAACCCGCGCCCTCACACGTACGCTCCCCCTAAAGCGTTGTCGTACCCTCACCTGGACCCTAAACCGTCCCCGTCCCCTAACCCTAACCCTAGCCCGAACCCTAACCCTAACGCTTCCCTGAAGCCTGACACTCACCCGTCCCCTAATCCTAACCCGTACGCTGACACTAACCTGCGCCCTCACACGTACGCTCCCCCTAAAGCGTTGTCGTACACTCACCTGGACCCTAAACCGTCCCCGTCCCCGAACCCTAACCCTAGCCCGAACCCTAACCCTAACCCTTCCCCGAAGCCTGACCCTCACCCGTCCCATAATCCTAAGCCGTACGCTGACACTAACCCGTGCCCTCACACGTACGCTCCCCCTAAAGCGTTGTCGTACCCTCACCTGGACCCTAAACCGTCCCCGTCCCCTAACCCTAACCCTAGCCCGAACCCTAACCCTAACCCTTCCCCGAAGCCTGACCCTCACCCGTCCCCTAATCCTAACCCGTACGCTGACACTAAGCCGCGCCCTCACACGTACGCTCCCCCTAAAGCGTTGTCGTACCCTCACCTGGACCCTAAACCGTCCCCGTCCCCTAACCCTAACCCTAGCCTGAACCCTAACCCTAACCCTTCCCCGAAGCCTGACCCTCACCCGTCCCCTAATCCTAACCCGTACGCTGACACTAACCCACGCCCTCACACGTACGCCCCCCCTAAAGCGTTGTCGTACCCTCACCTGGACCCTAAACCGTCCCCGTCCCCTAACCCTAACCCTAGCCCGAACCCTAACCCTAAACCTTCCCGAAGCCTGACCCTCACCCGTCCCCTAATCCTAACCCGTACGCTGACACTAAGCCGCGCCCTCACACGTACGCTCCCCCTAAAGCGTTGTCGTACCCTCACCTGGACCCTAAACCGTCCCTGTCCCCTAACCCTAACCCTAGCCCGAACCCTAACCCTAACCCTTCCCCGAAGCCTGACCCTCACCCGTCCCCTAATCCTAACCCGTACGCTGACACTAAGCCGCGCCCTCACACGTACGCTCCCCCTAAAGCGTTGTCGTACCCTCACCTGGACTCTAAACCATCCCCGTCCCCTAACCCTAACCCTAGCCCGAACCCTAACCCTAACCCTTCCCCGAAGCCTGACCCTCACCCGTCCCGTAATCCTAACCCGTACGCTGACACTAAGCCGCGCCCTCACACGTACGCTCCCCCTAAAGCATTGTCGTACCCTCACCTGGACCCTAAACCGTCCCCGTCCCCTAACCCTAACCCTAGCCCGAACCCTAACCCTAACACTTCCCCGAAGCCTGACCCTCACCTGTCCCCTAATCCTAACCCGTACGCTGACACTAAGCCGCGCCCTCACACGTACGCTCCCCCTAAAGCGTTGTCGTACCCTCACCTGGACCCTTAACCGTCCCTGTCCCCTAACCCTAACCCTGGCACGAACCCTAACCCTAAACCTTCCCAAAGCCTAACCCTCACCCGTACCCTAATCCTAACCCGTACGCTGACACTAAGCCACGCCCTCACACGTACGCTCCCCCTAAAGCGTTGTCGTACCCTCACCTGGACCGTAAACCGTCACCGTCCCCTAACCCTAACCCTAGCCCGAACCCTAACCCTAACCCTTCCCCGAAGCCTGACCCTCACCCGTCCCCTAATCCTAACCCGTACGCTGACACTAAGCCGCGCCCTCACACGTACGCTCCCCCTAAAGCGTTGTCGTACCCTCACCTCGACCCTAAACCGTCCCCGTCCCCTAACCCTAACCCTAGCCCGAACCCTAACCCTAACCCTTCCCCGAAACCTGACCCTCACCCGTCCCCTAATCCTAACCCGTACGCTGACGCTAACCCGCGCCCTCACACGTACGCTCCCCCTAAAGCGTTGTCGTACCCTCACCTGGACCCTAAACCGTCCCCGTCCCCTAACCCTAACCCTAGCCCGAACCCTAACCCTAACCCTTCCCCGAAGCCTGACCCTCACACGTCCCCTAATCCTAACCCGTACGCTGACACTAACCCGCGCCCTCACACGTACGCTCCCCCTAAAGCGTTGTCGTACCCTCACCTGGACCCTAAACCGTCCCCGTCCCCTAAGCCTAACCCTACCCCGAAACCTAAACCTAAACCTTCCCGAAGCCTGACCCTCACCCGTCCCCTAATCCTAATCCGTACGCTGACGCTAACCCGCGCCCTCACACGTACGCTCCCCCTAAAGCGTTGTCGTACCCTCACCTGGACCCTAAACCGTCCCCGTCCCCTAACCCTAACCCTAGCCCGAACCCTAACCCTAACCCTTCCCCGAAGCCTGACACTCACCCGTCCCCTAATCCTAACCCGTACGCTGACACTAACCTGCGCCCTCACACGTACGCTCCCCCTAAAGCGTTGTCGTACACTCACCTGGACCCTAAACCGTCCCCGTCCCCTAACCCTAACCCTAGCCCGAACCCTAACCCTAAGCCTTCCCCGAAGCCTGACCCTCACCCGTCCCCTAATCCTAACCCGTACGCTGACACTAAGCCGCGCCCTCACACGTACGCTCCCCCTAAAGCGTTGTCGTACCCTCACCTGGACCCTAAACCGTCCCCGTCCCCTAACCCTAACCCTAGCCCGAACCCTAACCCTAACCCTTCCCCGAAGCCTGACCCTCACCCGTCCCCTAATCCTAACCCGTACGCTGACACTAACCCGCTCCCTCACACGTACGCTCCCCCTAATGCGTTGTCGTACCCTCACCTGGACCCTAAACCGTCCCCGTCCCCTAACCCTAACCCTAGCCCGAACCCTAACCCTAACCCTACCCCGAAGCCTGACCCTCACCCGTCCCCTAATCCTAACCCGTACGCTGACACTACGCCGCGCCCTCACACGTACGCTCCCCCTAAAGCGTTGTCGTACTCTCACCTGGACCCTAAACCGTCCCCGTCCCCTAACCCTAACCCTAGCCCGAACCCTAACCCTAACACTTCCCCGAAGCCTGACCCTCACCCGTCCCCTAATCCTAACCCGTACGCTGACACTAACCCGCGCCCTCACACGTACGCTCCCCCTAAAGCGTTGTCATACCCTCACCTGGACCCTAAACCGTCCCCGTCCCCTAACCCTAACCCTAGCCCGAACCCTAACCCTAACCCTTCCCCGAAGCCTGACCCTCACCCGTCCCCTAATCCTAACCCGTACGCTGACACTAAGCCGCGCCCTCACACGTACGCTCCCCCTAAAGCGTTGTCGTACCCTCACCTGGACCCTAAACGGTCCGCGTCCCCTAACCCTAACCCTAGCCCGAACCTTAACCCTAACCCTTCCCCGAAGCCTGACCCTCACCCGTCCCCTAATCCTAACCCGTACGCTGACACTAAGCCGCGCCCTCACACGTATGCTCCCCCTAAAGCGTTGTCGTACCCTCACCTGGACCCTTAACCGTCCCTGTCCCCTAACCCTAACCCTAGCACGAACCCTAACCCTAAACCTTCCCAAAGCCTAACCCTCACCCGTACCCTAATCCTAACCCGTACGCTGACACTAAGCCACGCCCTCACACGTACGCTCCCCCTAAAGCGTTGTCGTACCCTCACCTGGACCGTAAACCGTCACCGTCCCCTAACCCTAACCCTAGCCCGAACCCTAACCCTAACCCTTCCCCGAAGCCTGACCCTCACCCGTCCCCTAATCCTAACCCGTACGCTGACACTAAGCCGCGCCCTCACACGTACGCTCCCCCTAAAGCGTTGTCGTACCCTCACCTGGACCCTAAACAGTCCCCGTCCCCTAACCCTAACCCTAGCCCGAACCCTAACCCTAACCCTTCCCCGAAGCCTGACCCTCACCCGTCCCCTAATCCTAACCCGTACGCTGACGCTAACCCGCGCCCTCACACGTACGCTCCCCCTAAAGCGTTGTCGTACCCTCACCTGGACCCTAAACCGTCCCCGTCCCCTAACCCTAACCCTAGCCCGAACCCTAACCCTAACCCTTCCCCGAAGCCTGACCCTCACCCGTACCCTAATCCTAACCTGTACGCTGACAATAAGCCGCGCCCTCACACGTACGCTCCCCCTAAAGCGTTGTCGTACCCTCACCTGGACCCTAAACCGTCCCCGTCCCCTAACCCTAACCCTAGACCGAACCCTAACCCTAAACCTTCCCGGAGCCTGACCCTCACCCGTCCCCTAATCCTAACCCGT